>NW_011889293.1:263239-284662 GCF_000151845.1 Pteropus vampyrus | reverse complement strand
CTGGTTATCTATGTCTTCCTCTTCTCCTGATCAGTCTTACAATCTTTGCAAAGAATTTACCTTTGCTTTCGTCGACTGAGGTATACTGCTTTCAAAAATGGCCACAATTACCCATTCACCCCTAAAGGTATCCATTCCACCTGCAGTGTAAATCTGCAGCTCCTCTCACCCCTTGAACCTGGGCCAGCACTCACTCGCTTGGCAAAACGCTGCAGTGGAAAGAAGGGTGTGTGCATTAAAAGCCTTTCTCGGTCTTAAGTGAATTACCCTCTCAGAGCCCTATTACTCCCACGTAAACAAGCTCAGACTAACCTACTGGAGAATGAAAGACAAGTGACCCAGTCACCGTCAATGCCCCAGCCCACAGCCAGGCAACCAATAAAAGCAGAGCTGCCTAGCTGACCTGCAGCTGACCGCAGATGCAGACCAGCACTGTTTTGTTGAACACAGACTAAATGACCAGCCTGCAGAAGAGAAGAATGAACTAAATAAATGGTGCTTATTCTAACGTAAATTTTTGGAATAGTTTACTATCACGCAGCAATAATCATCTGATACATTGATTTTCTTAATTTTGTAGGTTTTTAAAAAATTTTTAATTGATTTCTACTCTAGCTTTATTACTTTCTTCTACTACTTTTAGGTTTACTCTGTTGTTATCTTCCCATTTTTTGAAATGGATGCTTAGCTTATTGTACCCTTTCTTTCCTCACATACTTTTAAAGCTTTAAGTATTCCTCTAAGTTGGCTCTAGCTGTAATCCAAAGTTCTGATATGTAATATTTCCATTGTCAGTCAGGTCAAATGATATTGTTTGAATACTTAAATGTGTTTTTCTCATCTCTAACATGACAATTTCCTAATTATCTGTTATTGATTTCTAGCTTCTTACACTATAATCAGAAAACATACTATGTATAATTGTATACAAAGAATTACACTATAATCAGAAAACATACTATGTCAATTCTGTAATATTTGTCCAGACTTGTTATTCAGGATAGCACATGGTCAATTTTTTTAAATATTCCATGGGTGCTCAAAAAGAATGACAATTCCTCTGTGATTAATGTTGGTTCTTTGCACTTTTTAGTTCTATTTTTGCTTTGTATGTTTAAGGGCTGTGCTATTTGGTATATACAAAGGTAAAATTCATCCTTCTATCATTATGGAGCGGTTCTCTTTATCTTTAGTAATACCTTTTGTCATCAAGCCTATTACTATTAATAGCGATACATTTTGTTTGGTTTTTCATGGTATTTCTTTCGTGATGCTATTACTTTCAATCTTTTGTTATCCTTGTATGTTAAATGGGAGTCCTTTAAACAGCATCTAGATGAGTTTTGTTTCTTCATCCAACCTTGCAATCTTTGAATTTTAACTGGAACACTTAGCCCATTTGCACTGTATGATTTATATCTGCCTTCTCGTTAAGTACTTTCTACATGCCCTATGTATTTTATGTTTCATTTTCTTTCCTGCCTTCTATTAGCTTGAAAGTTTTATGCTTATTTACCCTGGAGATTACAACATCCATCACTTAATTATCAAACACTAACGTTAACTTGTTCTTTCACCCCCTCCTCATTTCCCCATACGACGCAGGGGCCCTCCAGACTACTTAATAACACTTATCTCAATCCAGTTTATGTGCTATTAGTTGTTTTTCAAATTTCACATATTCACATATACATACATATACATACATACATACATGTATATATTTTAACTCAATAAGACATTATTAGTCTACACAAATAACGTTCAGTTAGATTTACCTATACATTTACCTTTTTCACTGTTCATCTTTCCAACTAGGCTCATTTTTTACTTCTGCCTGAAAAACGCCCTTCAGTATTTCGTTTAGTCAAAGTCTTCTGGTGATAAAGTGTCTCAGTTTTTTCTTACCTGAAAAAGTCTCATTTTTGATGGGCTAAGAATTCTAGTCTGACACTTATTTTCTTTCAGCACCTTACAGATTCTTTACCGTCTTTTCTTTGCTATTTCTTGAGAAATGAGCTCTGAGTCTTACTGTGGCTCCTTTTTGCTACTTTTAACAGGCTCATATATACAGAAAACAAATTGATAGTTGACAGAGGCGCGTTTGGAGAATGGGGGAATATAGTCAATTAATATTATAACTATGTATAGTCCCAGGTGGGTGCTAGACTAATTGGGGGATCACTTTATAAATTATATAAATGCACCTGTAATTAATATTAAACACTATCTAATGTAAACTGTAACTGAAAAAAAGTAAAAAAAAAAAAAAAAAAGATTTCCTCCTCAAAATCAGTTTTTATTTTATTTTTAATGCCTACAGCATCTGGTATTCCTAGTTAACATTACTTTTAAGCAGTTTTACTGTGATGTGCCTACGTGTGGCTTTTGTTTCGTGGTTCGGAGTTTCATAAATCCGCAGCTTTATTTCCTCGGTTTGAAAGTTCTCAACCACACTCTCTTCCAACACGGCTTCTGCCCCATTCCATCTCTTCTTCTAAGACTCCGATTGTGCACATTAGACTCTCTCAGTACATTCCTTTCATTTTCCACATTCCCTCCCAGGTTACCATCCTTCTGCCTCTCATGCTGAGTATTTCCTTCTGATCTGTCTTCTACTTCACTAATTCTCTCTTCAAATGGTTCTAGCATCTTATTAAACCTGTTTATTCTAACTAAGGAATTTTTCACTTTGAGTTTTCTTTTACAGTTCCCACTTCTCTACAACTTGTCTTTTGACTCACACATAATACGCACAGCTCACATGAAGCCTAGGTCTGACAGCTGTAACACAACAGTCTCTGTGGATTTGTTTCTACTGTTTTGTCGTTTCTTCACATTTTTGTTATGTCATCTTACCTTTCTGTGTGTTTATTTTCTAGTGTGTGCCAAACATTATACTTTCTAAATAGCTTACAGAAATAATATAAGGCCTCAAATGATATTGCCTTCCTCAAGAGAGGAAATATATCAGCTTTTGCCAGGCACCTGTTACTAGCAATCCAAGATGAATCGCATTCAGTACAATTTCACGTATTGAGACTGACACAATTTGATGCTGACAGGCAATGTCTGAGGGCCTGGGGAATTCTGATTCACTCTTACTCCTAGCACGCACACTCATCACAAACCCTACCCAAAGCAAAGCCTGGGGGTGGGAAGGAGTCCGCACAGACAGGTTACAGACTCAAACACGCTCCCCAAAGTCCAGTCCCTCTGCTGTCCTCTCCAGATTCAGCAAATGTACCCAGAGGAAAAGGAGTTCACAAAAGTCAGGCTTACGTCCTTGATTATCTGCCCTCCTCAGGATCCTGAACTAGTAATTATTCACGATGTCGCAAGGTCTCTGATGCATTCAAGCAGATGTTTTTCATACTGTGTCCTATTATACTAGAAATGCTCAGATGGTCTGAATTACCTTGTTAAATCCTTAAAAAGAGAAGCCCATGGCATTTTTTAAGAGGCTGCCTTTTAATCTAAATAGGTCTAGAAATGACATAACTTCAGGTAGTATGGAGTAAAAACTGCTAGAATGAGGATCTGAGGAAGAGAACAAGGACATATCACATAAAGTCTACCAACAGGTCTGGCCCTCTGTTCACCGATAGCAAGCTCTTCCTACTTTTCTGCAACTTCCTAACTTCACCTTTTTATACAGTCATTGGATCTACAGAACTTCACCCTCCCCTCCTCCCCACAAAACCACCTAAACAGTGACAAGAATCTCTATATCCCATCCCTCACTCATTTCATTTAGTAGAATACAAAATAGCCTTCCATTTTTAAATTTTGCTCAATAAAACCTTTAAGATTTGCTATCTGGTAAAGAGTGAAATAGATGCTAGGGATTAAAAAAGGAAGAAGAGAAAGAAGAGAGGAAGAGAAGAAATTCTCCCTGCTCTCAGGAAATCTGTGAAAATCCCTTTATTTGTTACCTTGATGTTTCTTAAAATAACTAGGTTTGCCAGCTATTCAATAACAGTTGTGCTCTATACAGATCCTTTTCCAAAGAAACTCATATATTGGATACACAGTATATATATAGATAGATATATAGACAGACAGATAGACGTATGTCTATCTGTCTGTCTATCTATATCTCAACTAAGTCAAAGAATGTGTGGAGAAATGCATTATGAAAACAGGTACTTAAGCACTTCCAATAACTTGTTTTTGACTTGTGTCTTTTGTCCAACTGGCTGGCCTGCACTTCACGACATAAAACACTTAGAAGACTCTCTTTGGCACATCCTATTCTTCTTACATATTAAACCTCTCCTGCTGGAACTACAGCATTAAGATTACACAGAAAAAGACTTCACCACAGCTAAATAATCCTCGCAATTATTATCCATTAATAAGAAATGTTTTTAAACTAGTCAAAACCAACATATTAAATCTGTAACACAAAATTTACTAACCTTAAAAATGAAACCATCTCAATCGCCCAAGAGCCAACAAACAACAGTTCAAGTGGGTTAAAGTACACACCACTGGGATTCTAACACAATTGAAAGTGTCAAGGTTATCCTTCTCAAAATGTTGTAAGTAGAGAACGGAAAAAAAATTAATCACAGCAGCTGCTTTGTCTATTGCAACCAATTTCCAAGTTAATATCGTTTGCCTTGCACTAAAATTCATTCTGTGTTGATTTATCATGCTAGTTCTGCAGCTTCATTCAATTAAAACAATGTCACAACACATTCAAAGAAAATCATTTCAAACAGCTTGAGCTAACTGCAACTTTAAAGGCCAAAATAAGGGAAACAAAGGAGAAAAAAGACATTCATTAACTCTGTTTAAGTACAGACCTTCTCTATGGCTCACCAATTATCTTTTTGCCAAGTGGCCTGTTATTTCCTAAAGAGGTGAACAACAATTATGTCTACTGCTATTCAATGCTACTTACTTCCTTTTAAAGAGAAATGACAGATTGATACCAATGACAATATACAAAACATTATGGCAAATATTTCCATTAACCTTTTAAGAAACCTACAATTAAAGATAAAACCTCCTGTGACACACCATCAAAAACAACAAGTTAACTAATAAAAAATGGATTACCAAAAGCAGTTCAGTGAAACACTTCTAAGAAATGTTAAGGAGTAATTTCTGCTTAAAGTTTTGGAATAACAATGTTTAAAAAACATGCATTTCTCTGGTTGTTTTTTACACGAGACTGATAATCTGTTTTTAAATATTGTGTCTAGCATTTCTAAGGCAATTTTTATTAGATACCTTACAAACCTTACATTATATCACATAAGCAACATAATAAGTATGAAATACACACCTTCAAATGTTTACTTGTTGATGAAGCCTTTCGCTTAGCAGATGACAAAAAAATGAACGACCTACTGTAGTCAACACTAGTGAGCCTATCACATGCAGATGTGTAAGATGAGAGAAGATGTATTTAGCAGTACAGCAGGTGCTCAAATAACATCCTTTCGTTCAATGTCATTTCTTTATAACGATGAGATGCCCTAGGAACTGAACTCTTGTTTATTATCCATTAGCCGCTGGTAAAAATTGGTTTCATTATACCTCATTTTGCTTGAAGTTGCAGAACCTATTAATGACTTTAAATGAGGACTTACTGTACAACTGTTTTTAAATAAAAATACCAGAATGAATATATCAAAATGTCTTGTGCTTGCTGGGGAAGAGAAAAATTTTATCTCTTTTCTATCTTCATATTAATTCTAGATACGCGGCCAAATATGACTCCTTATGCTAAATAATTACTATAGGAACCAATTTGCAAAACTTTTCATATATAAGGCCTTTATACACCTCTTCTGTTGGTGGCACAAGGCTATGTAAGCAGAGGCACTTACACCAGCAGCTTTAAGGGGCAGCGGGAATAGTAACCAGTAATAAACACAATATGAAATCTGTGGCATATGAATTTGGACAGCCTAAATTATGACAAATCATCTTTTGAGTATAAATATAATTGAGAAACAGTCTGAACCCATTGAAAACAAACTCAGGTGAGTAAGATAGATTATCCTTCCAGAAGCTTTATAACAAGTGCTTAGGACAAATATTAATTAACCAATTAAAATAAAAATATGAAGCAAGAAAAGCCAAAAAGGATATTATGACCGAAGTAGACGACAATGTATTTGACTGTGTAAGGCCCAAACTCATACACAAGTTCTTTTTAAAAGACCCCAAACTACCTTCCAAACCTATATTCAAACCTATCATCCTTCCATTCAGATACGTAAGCAATTCACTGTTCTCTAAAAACAGCAGACACTGTTAAATCTGCTTCCCTGCAGCACCTTCCTTCACCCTTCCTTACCGATAACCATGTCAAATCTTCATCACACAACACCGAGCTCAAGTGCTGCTTCTGCGGTTTCTTTGTGTATTTCTGATTCCCAGACAGTCGTTTCTCCTTCACACTGACCATCTCAGAGCATTCTGCACCCAGCTTCTCAGAGCCCCTATCACAGAGAATGCAATGATCCGTATGTCTCTTTCAGGTCAGTCCTCAAAGTCAGGAACCAGCAACACCTGGTTGTTGCGTTGTTTTGTTTTGTTTGTTTTGTTTTGTTTGTAAATCCACAGAGCCTCACGCAAAATGCAGTCCAGAAAACTACTATTTATTCAGACTGCCAAATAACACAATTTGGAAGTGTTCAGAGAAATTATACAGTGATTTTTTCATTCTCACAGGAAAAACTTCCACTACTAAATAAATGCAGCACAAGAACTCTTATACATTTCAGAAATTTCTCAAATAGTAAGCCTGACCAACTCATCTCAGAATAAATTCCAAGTGATAGCAAATGTCATAAAAACAAAACTATTATTTCCACTTTCCATTTCAATAATGGAAGTACCATGAGTGCAAAAACTGTGTCATTCAACTTTTCATAGGTGCTGAGTATGCTCTATTAGTGATGGTCCGGTATAGGCCAGCTTTCAATGCTGGGCAACTCTATATGCATTAAGTCACTTGATCCTCCTAACAACACTGGAAGGCGCTTACGTTACCACCTACAACTCATACACGAGAGTTTACAAAAGTAGCCCAAACCGCCGAACACCTAGATTGACTATAGGGTTCAGGTTCTCCTAAAGGCCTTAAACACATGCCCTGATCACACCAGAAACTCACGTTTGGTTTTCTCATTCTTGTTGATGATTCAAAAATGTTAAAAGCTTATAAAAACCCTCTTCAGATTCAAGTGTACTATCAGAATGAGTCCAATTGTGTTTTTTATAATTTTTTCTCCATCTATATACCAAAACATATTATTAGACTACTTTTACATAACCACACCTTACCTTTTCAATATTTTTGTGACTTTACTAACTAGGATTACTGCTTTAATAATAATCATATACAACTTTTTAATTCTTTCTTATTTATTTATTTATCTATCTATTTATTTATTTATTTAGGCGAGGCAACACTTGATTGACCTCACAGACTGCAAGGACCTTGTCAGCTTACAATCCCTTATTTTTTACTCCTACAGTACCTGGTCTTCCTAGGTGGTCTCCCAATCAAGTACTAACCAGACCACAATTTTTTTTTATCTTAATTGAACCTTTTGTATGAATGAAAACCTTTATGTGATTATTGCTTCATCTGCATATTTCAATGACAAATATATATAACTTTAAAAAAAGAGAGAGAGAAAGAGAAGAATATGATTATTTGAGCTTATAAGTGTCACCAAGATGAGTCAAGATGAAATATGTAGTTCTGACCATAGATTACAAATACGTCCTAAGGCTCTTCGAAATTGATTTCTTAAGTTTTGCTGCATAAGTATTACCAGCCTCATACACTGTTCCAACATTATTAATTCAGCTCTTAAAGTGATGTGTTTTTGGCACAAAGTTTTGTCATATTTGACCTCCTGATAATCATTTTTTATATTATAACCCTGGTTCAATGTTTCTACATTGTTATGAACGACTCTACTCATAGTGGCTTTTAATTCAATTATGATACTCTGTTAATGCAGTATACTTATCATCTCTTACTCTTGATTCTTCTACATTAAATTATAAAACTATCTCATCCCTCTACATTCTCTATTTTCAATGAAAAGCATCCCTGGCAAGGCCCTCTCTCATTCTTTGCCTCCACATGTAATAGGCTAAGAAATCTTAAGATTTTCATTAATCTGTCCCCTTTTCTTCATTTCAGCTGCCCCTGCCTTGGTTTAGGTCCCTGGCACTGCATAACTGGATTATGGCTGTAATAGTACCTTGAGAGTACAGATTATGTCTTTTCTTATTCCTTGCCAGTTGCCCATGACAGGCCACACAAGACATTCTGGAAGAGTGACGTCAAAATTTTACTAGTTTATAGTCAGATCTCTTCTTTAGCCTTCATGTTTCTAATAACTTTTCAAAAAGTTTTTCATTTTAATCTGTCTTTAAAATTACGAATTTATACTGCTTTTATAGAGCCTTACAAATAAAAAAGGCAAGAAATAAACGTTCATTGTTTTATAACCCCCCAAAATACTATAAATACATTTTTAAGATCAATCTATACCAAATAATAAAGAAAAAACTATCACACCAATGTGAAACAGAGATGGCCAAGTTCATGCCAGGTAGGCTACTTACTGATATTGTTTTGGGACTTGGCAAAAGCGGTGTTCTACAGCAGTCAAAACCAGATTTCAGAAGTCCAAAAGAAAAAAAGTCATGAAATTGACCTCCACTAAATTGATCTGTTTAAAGTTATAAGTCGATAATAACAGTTGCTCTACCTAAAACTTAAAAACATGCTCCATATTATGAAACCGTACACTAAATTAAAAGCCTCAACAGGTTAATATGTAATCTGAAATATTTCACAACTCCATTCAAAAATATATACTAAACCTTCTTAATATCAACAATCTGTTTAATAGTTTCCTTTATAAACTACCCGAGAGATGTATAGGTTTTACTTTTAAAATATTATATATATTCTCACTCAAAATTAAGATCATACCCAGATAAAAATCAAGGTTTAAGATAAATATTGAAAAAGAAAACTTTACTAATCATTAAATTTTGTTTTAACATCCATTTGTTCCTCAGATGAACAAATGTGAAAATAGTTTGTACCAAAACTCTTGAAGACTCTTAATTCCTTCAACACAATAAACAAATCACAATAGTCAAAGGGACAAAAGCCTAAGGAAAGACACCTGCATTGACCCCTCTTCTCATAACCCCTGCAAAACAAATGCCAGCTCAACAGCCAATTTGCAGGTGACAATCTTGAGAAATAGAAGAAAAGCACCAATAACCCTATACTAACTCAGAAGCTATGACTAGCCAATTTTTATCTGCAAACCCAAGAAAAATGAATTGAAAGGGAACTTAAAATTCATGCTCCACTGTTAACAAAGAATATTATTATGAGACTACAGAGAGTACTGTGAATAAATCTATACTATTAGTCACCGGGCTGGGATCCTACAAGCTTGAAAAATACTCGAAAAAGCATTCATCCATCCTACAAACCTCTAATGATGTGTCATCATAATAACCTAGACCCAAGACACACCTTTCAAGGCTATAATCATTCAGAATTAAAACCTATTTTACAAACATGGGAAAATCAGTTACTTTCACATGAAATCTCTGCGAAAAGTCTCACTACAATTTCAACACATCACACGTCCCAAGCAAACAGCTTAGCCATCTAATCCGTTCATGTATATACAGAATGACTAAGGTCCCCAACAGCTAGACCATGCCAATATTTGGAACTTATCTACCACTGTAGTAGAGCCTATGAAACATTTTCTCATAATTCAAAATTGATAACTAGGTAAACTTAATAACAGAATTACTACTGACTCACTGAAACATAACATCTTTTACTTACAGTGATCAGTTAAATCCATTCATATACTGCTTATAAGATCTTCATTGATTCAAACAAGTCCTTAATGGGTCAAATTACCTGTTGGATGGCCTATGGATAACTCTTATCTTCATTCATGTCTGTCATTTTATGAATGTATGATAAACTTAAACAGTATTAAATGATTTAATGCGCTATTACCTTTCATATAAGACTGCGGGCTCCTCGAGGGTAGGATATTTTCCTTATTCACAATCGCAAGAACCATACTGAGTACTCTATCAGATGCCATACACTTGTTATCTCCATTCCTGGAAACAGTTCTATGAGTCAGACCTTATAAATTCACAGACAAGGAAACAGATCCCCCAAAATTAACATGTGCTCAAAGCCAGTGGGACAGTCTCAATGATTTTTCAGTCTCCTTCTCACTGCGGACAGTGACTTAATGCAGTTTTTCAATCTCGGCACTCCTGACGTTTGGGCAGGAGACCTCTTTCTCACGGAGGCTGTCCTGGGCGCTGCGGGATGTTTGGCAGCATCACTGGTGCCTGCGCACTAGATGCCACCAGTAACCCCTCCAAGTTCTGCCAACCAAAAGTATCTCCAGATATTGCTAAATGTCCCCGAGGGGCAAAAACATCCCCCGCCGACAACTGGTGGGTTAACAGAATGTCAGTGAGCAGGGCAAGAGCAGAGGCCGTAGGCATGCTCAGGCAATCTGGCTTGTCCAGCACTCCAGTGACCTGCCACGAGCGAGAACGCTCTAAGTAGCTGCTGCCCCTTTGAGCTGGGCCCAGCAGGAACTCAATCTAAACTCAGCTGCTGCTGGCCTAGATCCACCTCGGCCAATCAGCCCAACATACAGTACAGAGTCAAGAGCACAGAAATCAGCGCGTCATGTGAGACACTGAGTTTTACGGCAGCCTGTTATGGAGCGTCATTGTGGCACCAGTTGACAAATACCACCAGAAAGGGGGTAAGCCAGGATTCAAAACCTAGGCCTGCCTGGCTCACAAACCCATTATCTCCACTAGGTTGACTTTTATCAACTGAATTGGCATCCCCACTCCCAGGATGCACTTGGTGCACAGAAGAGATGCAACGGAAGTCTGCTTTATTAATAGAAATATTAATAAATATGAATTCTGTAAAAGTTTTTCTGTACATTTTCAGTAGGCCACCGATACTGCCTGCTCATGCCCACAGCAAGGCGCTGATTCACAAACGGTGAAGGACATGATTCAGCATCGCCTCATTTCTGAGACACTAGATCTAAGACTTTCTTCTGTTTTCATCCCAGAGCTGTACACAGCCAAACCCAAAACAATCGCTCCAAATTCACACTTCTATAAATAAGTTGCTATGTGCAAATGCAAAACACAAGTTTTACAAAAAAAAAAATTTTAACAGTATTTGAAAGAATGAGGCTTTCATATAGATATGAACAACAAATATTGTACATCTAATAATTTACCAGATACTTTTCCAGGCAGCGGGAATATGAAAACAGACAAAATCCCCATCTTTGTGGAGCTTACATTCTAATAACATTTACGCAGTATAAAGGCATTTTCCAAGTGCTTTACATGTATTAACTCATTTATAACTCGCTCATAACTCCTCATACCCTGCGGAAGAGTAACCGTATTACTACCTCCACTACGGAGATGAGTACACTGAAGACCAGAAATAACAAGTAATGTGCCCCAAGTTACAAAACAAATAGCAGAGCCAGACAGGGGTCTGGACTGAGTCCATACCTTTGACCCCTATGCTTCACTGCCCCTTTGAAACTTTAATAGTAATAAAAGCATCTTTTAGTCAAATGGGATAAATTCACTCACAAAGTCAAGCTTACATACAAGCGGGGGTGGCGGATGGGAAAGACATTTTTGGTTGCCAAGCATCTACAGCTCATACACCCACCTGTGTATCTATCTACAAGGCCACACCTGGATGCCTGACTCCAAACTCAACACCTCTGCATCAGAACCGCTGAACCCCACCCCCCTCAGTCTTTAGGATTCAGTCTTTTAGTGTTCTGTTACTTCATCTGAGCAAAACCTTTGAGCTATTTGACTTTCCCTCACATGCAGGATCTGGGCATTTCTAAGTCCTCTCGGTCAAGTTCCTCCTCTGCTCCACAGCTGGTCTCCTTGCTGCCACCACGCCCAACAGCCTTCCTTCACCCACCCAGCAGCCAGAATGAAGCTACCAAACCCCACGGAGCACATGTCGCCCTCTGGCTCAAAACATCCGAATGGCTTCCCATTCCACTCAGAAGAGTACGTGAAACCTGTAGTGGGGCCCACAGTCCCTATAGGATATGGCCCCTCTGCTCACTCCCTCACCTCGTATCCTACTGTCCCCTTCCCAAGCACGCTCATGCCAGGGTCACTGTTTTTGCGGTTCACTCTGCCTGGAATGTTCTTCCCCGCAGTGATTTCCATGCCCTCCTCCCCAACACTCGGCTCCCATCTCTGCGTTCCCTTTGTCTTGTAAGAGATTTCCTGACTATAAACACACAGTCACTGTTTATCTGCTCACCCCACTTTTTTTAATAGCACTGACTGTACCTAAAGTTAATATTTGTTTGTCTGTTTCTGCAACTGCAATGCCCGCTCCACAAAAGCAGAGACGTTGTTTAGTTCACACCCTACCCAGCTTATTCTGACGATGCAAAATGAGGCCGTGCTTCCCACACCTGAGTGCGTAGGCATCGGCCACACAGACTGTACGCCACACTCTCCAATTCAACCAGTCCGCGCTGCGGCCTGCACGCTCATGAGTCCCCAGCAGGTGTGGGTGCTACAATGCCGGGACCCCATTTTAAGAACCACTGATCCAGACAATACGCCTTTTTCTAAAGAAGAACCAGGTTATATTCTCTAACACGGTCTCATCTTAAATATTCTACATTAATGACTAATGCTAAAATTTTATCCTTTATAGTTTACACAAGTAAACTATGGGGACCACTGCTTTAGGAGATACAGAAACACCAAACAATACGAGACTCCTGTTAGAACAGCTGCCCAAATCACAATGTCTGATCTCCAGGCCTCCTCCCAATACCCAGGGTAGGCCCAGCGCAGTCGAATCTCGGTTATGTTAGTATCCTGTCCCTTGGTCACGGCAGATTGAGCCAAAACAGGCTCTCCCTAAAATCTGAAGTTCAAAGATAAAGTCTGGGAGGCACTGATGCCAAACTACATTTAGAACAAGGCTCTCACCAGAGAAGGCCCACACTCCTGCTGGGCGCTCAGGGGCCCTGATTCCATCTTTCATCCTCCCTGCTGAACCCAATTATCCTCCAACAAATTCCCTACATTATCGAGAACTATTTGTATGTTTGCAACCAAAAATACTTATAATACCAGTAAATGGTATTAGGATTTATAGAAAATTGTATTGGAAATACAACTTGTGAAACAGCAAAGCTTTTTACCATTAATCCAAATTAAGACATTTATTTCCCCTGTCCAGATCACTATACTGTCCCTACAGCCACTGAATCTTAGAACACACATAGCATTTTCGACCCTATAATACCAACTATTTTTTGTATTTGCTTTCAGAAAAGTCCTCTGAAACCTAGAGAAAAGCTGCCAATTTGCCAGTATTTATTCAATAGGTAGTGCAGTGGTCCCCAGCCTTTGTGGCACCAGGGACCGGTGCTCTATGAGACTCTAATGCCTGATGATCTGAGGCGGAGCTGAGGCGGTGATGCTGGCGCTGGGGAGCGGCTGCAGACACAGATGACGCTTTGCTAGCTCGCCTGCCGCTCACCTCCTGCTGTGCGGCCCAGTTTCTAACAAGCAATGGATCCATACCACTCCGTGGCCCAGGGAGTTGGGGACCCCTGGGCCACGGACTGGGAAGCAGCAGGTGCCTTTTATGTCCAACGTCATGCACACCTGCAGCACAGCAATGACTAACAAAAACAGGTTCTTATTTTAAGTACCTTACATTTTGCTAGGGAGAGAAAAATAAACAAGAAAAATGTCAGATAAAAATTTCTATGCAGAGAAATAAAGAGACTTAGGTGAAATAATGAGTAACCAGATTGCTTTTAGATAATATGGTCAGGAGAGGCTTCTCTGACGTGACATTCAATGTCGCTTCAATGACAAGAAGCCAGCGAGTAGAGATCAGTGCACAGCTAACACAGGTCCTTAGGCGGGGAACAGGCCCGACTTGTTCTAAAAGCCAGTACGACTGACTGCACAGAGCACTGAGGAAGAGGAAATCATCGACGGTGAGGTCTGAGACAGAAAGGACCACACCACACTGTACACCACGTCGGGCTCTGTAACAAAAGGCAGAGTTTGGAGCTATTTATAAATTTATTGGTTATGGGACAAGAAGACTCTTCACAACAAAATGCTTGCACAGAATAGTCGAGCAAGGGACTAAGATGAACAAAAGATAAATTACAAACAGTGGTTATACAATTTTTAGAGCTGAAAGGAACCTTAGCTGTCACAGAGGCCAAACTCTCATTTCACTGGGAAGATGGTGCGGCCAGGCTGTGGCTTCTTTGAGGTCGAGCCAAAGAGGAGCTCGGAGCTGTACTTGGTACGCTAACATTAACGGCCAAGGCTCTTTACGTAATTCCTGCCGATCCAAAATCTAGAACTAAGTCTTTAGCCATGTACATTTCCAAAGGTGACACAGCAGCAGTCAAATGAAAATATATTTAGAAATATTTTAAGTTATCCATGCCAGATTATTCACACTTTACTCCTCGCATGAGGTTTTTCTTAAAAGCGGCTGATAATACTCAAGTCTTTCCCACCAGACATCTCTCTTCCCACAGTACGTAAAGCAGAGGAGACATGGGACGAAACGCGGCATACTTACGTCCGGGTACTCCTTCACAGGCACGTAAAGCTTCTCTTGTAACTGAACAACAGGCCCCACCGCGTCGGGCAGCTCTGCACTCCGCTTCTCGGTGCTGCCATTTAATGTGTCATTGTACATGTCTTTCCGTACTCTGCTAATTTCTGTTGAAAATAAAAAATTTCAATGTGTTAGACGAAAATATTCTTGCTAATCCAGGGGAAAAAAAAAGAGGGTAGGGTGGATGCCACTGATAAAATGTGAAAACTCAAAGAAGAAACAAACTGTTGGGCTATTCTATCATTCTCGGGATTAAGTCAATATTGAACAAAAGTATAGCCTCACTTTGATTCCTACCAGAAATCAAATTTATACACCAAATAATACAATTTATTAAAACTAACTCAGCGCCCAAGCTCTTATCCACTATGATACAGACCTGTCATTTTATCGAATTTCTCCATTTGTAAGCGAGGCCAGTCATTCCAAATGATAACGTCGACTGACGACTGTAAGAATGCACCTGACAAAACTAACGCCAATGCTCTCTTCTACTTCCGAACTGACAGATTACAACGGACTCGCAGATCGCAGACTGAGCAGAATTCTGAATCTGAGACCCGGATCTGGCGGATAAAGCTTGAGGCACAGAAGAGATGGAGATGTCTTAGAGAGGGTACAGGAGAAGCGACATTTAAGGAGTGAAAAAAGATCCAAACCAAGAAGAAATGCGAGGAGACAGAAGTAGGGAAGAGGTGTCAAAGCAGCTAAGAAAGGACAGATTCAAGGAGGGATGATCGACAGTGTCAAACACCACAAAGGTACAGTAAGGTAAACAGCAAAAGAGGGTACCCTGGATTCGGCCACTAAGCCACTGACAATCAGAATAGTTTTAAAGAAAAGATGGTGACAGAGGTTAAACTACATTATGTTAATGGACGAAATATAAGCAAGCAAGCAGAGATACCTAGCCAATGACCTTTTAAAAAAACTACTATGATATCCCAGGCATAAATATACTTCTTTTTAAAAAAAGTATAAGAAATCTATTTTAATGAATCAAGTGCTGCATAAAGAAACTGATTAATTCTTTAAGCTTCCACACTGTGCTAGAGGATAGGCTCCTGCCCATTGGAACATGCTAATAACGGTTGTCATTAAATTAGCTGGATGCCTCTGTGACCATCTCTCCATGCCATAGATTACGTCCTCTTCGGGGAAAAGGTTTGTGCCCATTAGTATTTAAAAATAAAATGCTTTTTATTTTTAAAATGTATTTGGTATGCTCTGCAAACATAGAATTTTAATCTATTGCTATAGATTAAATGCATAATTTAAAAAGCAAACTTTAATTTACTTAACTAGTTATTTAGATCGCTTTCAGATAAATAAAATTCAGCACAGCAAAAAGGCACTATCAAAGGTGTTCTTACCCAGTTACAAAGTCTTCACCAGTGGAAACACTGACTCTGATACATTTTCTGCTTCGATGATGGCAACATTCATTTTATAACATTTTCTCTTAAATAACAATCTGCTTGTCAAAGCTAACCAGATGTTTATTTTTGAATTGCAAATAAAATTATTAAGAAATCAAAGAAAGGTACCTTGAGTTTAATCACATAAAGACAAGACCTCATTCTTGAAGTTTTTTTATACTTCTAGTTTCATAATGAAATCTTTTCTAAAGATGTCCAGTATCAAATTAGCATTATCTTAAATTAGCACATGACAACAATTCTCAATAACCAAGTAATAATTTAAACATACATGATTGTTTACATAATTTACATAATTCCAGTAAGTAATTAACCAAAGGGAATTAGAAAATTTTAATTATATTAAATACATATAATATCCTTTAGTTCCAGCCTCTATATAAAAGCACTTTCAAAATTAATTTATGATCTTTAAATCTCTTTGGAAACTGCCCAATTCTTGTTATGAAGTTAATAAACAGATATAGAAACCTGACAACAGCATAAATCTATAGATAAAATCTGTTCGTAAATATAGATGCAAACATCCTAAATGAAGAGGCGCCACCAGCATATTAAAATAATGCACCAATACGAAGTGGAATTTATACTATGAAAGAACAGTTTGATATTTAAAAATCTATAAATAACCAAAGTAATACGATAGTTTGAAAGGGAAAAATGATTTTCCAAGTAAATAATTTTATCAAACTTAGGAAAACCAAGAAAGTTAATTATAAATAAAAATATCCAGATGACTAGATTAAAAAAACGAATACACAAAACCAATAACCTTTATATATTCAATTTGATGATATAATGGAACACACATTTAGAACTTAAGCTGTGTTTCTATAAACATGTGTGAGTCTGATTAATAACTAAAAGTTCCATGAGACTCTGTTACCCTCTGTCTCCCCAGCTCCTAGAATTATGCCTTGAACACAGCGGGTCAGTTAATACTTGGTAGATCAGGTAGACGAGTGGGTACATGAAGGGAGGAATGAGCTAGATTCTAGGGCATTCGAGTTTAACAAGTCAGGATTCCAGCTCTCAACCAGGCACATGCACAAGATGCCGCCTATGGTGTAGGATCAGTAAGGGCACAGAGACAGCGGCAGCAGACGCAGGCGTCACTAAAACCCTCCTGCCGGCGTTAGGGTCAAGAAGGAAGTCAAGAGGAAAGAAACTGACATTCGTTTTCTAATGATGGAGAGTATATAAAGCAGAAGCACAAATAATATTATAAATTCTACTTTTCTTAAGATTAAAAAATCTTTCTACTGTTTCTTTCAGTCTAAGATCTATCATTCAATTTAATAACAGGACACAAATTATATACAAGACAGTAGTATGTCTGAGAATGAAAAGATGGCTAAGAAAGTTCTAGTTCTCAAGGAATTTACAATCTAATTCATTGTGGAGCCTAACCAGCTGAGTATACCCTTTACCAACAGCAACTCTCTAGCCAGGAAATCATTAGCACTTCTTGGCATGTTATTCACAACACTCAAGTTGGAACAAGTTCTAACTCCAGTTCTAACAGTAAGCGCTTGTATGATTTTAGACAAGTTTCTTACTTAACCTTTCTGTGTCTGTACCTCATATAATTACAGGCTGCTTACTGAGTGACTCAACTAAATCCGCCGGTTTCCAACCCCAGTATGCAAGGACTCCATTCATTATTTCCCCCCATGTTTCAAAAAGTTCTGTCTCCAAACCTTTTCATTTTATAAGTCCTGGTGGTGATCAGAGCTTTTGTTAATGTTGATATCAAGCTGCTATAATCACAGCCAAAATATTACAGAAGCATGTCATGGGTATGGGTGGTGTTCTAGTTCCTTTGTGGATGTCCATTTATGAAACACAGGAATGCTTCATAACTAGTATGTTTCATATATTCTTTTGTTGTACCAAACATTACATGATAATGCGCAAATGTTCCCTTATCACCACACTACCTCCACCAACCTACAACAGTGGTTCGAGAACTAAAAGTTCACAACCTCTTGTGTAATCGCCTCGTATAAAAATTCCCACTACAAATAACCCCCAAATACCCCAAGGTCAAGACAGTTTGGTTTAGACATCTCTGAAGTTCTTAAATGTTAACGAATTTATTTTACTGAAACAAACTCTTTCCTAAAATTTCTCCCACCCCCCACCCAACACTCCCAAGCTCATAGCATAGGTCAAACGCTTCTTCCATGACAGCCCTACAGATACGTGAAAAGGTCTGCTGTATCTAAGTGTCCTCGTCTCTAACCTACCTATGTGATGGCATGGTTTACACCCTCCTACTCATCTAGACACACTCCATTTGTCTATGTCCCTTTTAAAATGGAAACCCCTGTCCCACACACATCCTTCCCTGACAGTGGGTCAGTATGTGACTGAGGCTGCCTACTACCAGTCCCAAACACACCACTTGGCACAGTGTGTTTAATGCCTTCGCTTCCATGGCGAGCACACGGCACTGCTGACATCCATACATCCACACGGCTTGTTTAGACGTCAGTAGACAATTTTTTTCATGACTGTTTTCTACTAGATATATCCCTTCTGATTTATGTTCATCTACCAGTTGACATTCTTTAGGGATGATTATTCTGTGAGTCAAGGATCCAACTAACTGCAATGTCGTAGAGCACACACTTCTCTAGCCTGGATGCTAAAATACTGGGACACCTCAACTAAGCGGTGAGGTCTCAGCCTGCACGGACCCTCCCCCTGGGTCTAGCGGTTCACAGAGGACATGTTTTGGAACCGATCGGTTGTGCCATCAAGTGTATAACGTGAATTTTTCAGTTTGGGGGAGTATTCACCTCATCCATCATTCAGGATCCCTTTATCTTTCATGGTTTCTTAAACTGATATTCAGTTATCTCATTTTTTTTCAAATTTCAATATCCTGAAAACTATTTTTCTTTAGGCCTGAAAACTTGATTCGGTCATACTAAGTCTCCTAACATTTCTCTGCCTTAATTATCTTGATTTTTGTCCTTTTCCAAACTAAAACTCAGTTACCGGTCAGTAAACTCTGCTCCTAAGGAAGGTGGGAAAATAGTCACCACATGGTTGTTTCATGTCACTTGTTAATACATCGCCTGCTTAAGCCTTCTCCCTTCCCCTCCATTCACCTAGCGACAACCGACGGCTTTGTTTTAAAACCATTCTCGCAAATAAAAAGCCTCCACTCACCTCTGCCTTGGGCTTCCCCATCACCACCACGCCTTTATTATGTCTGAATCATTGTACGTGCACCCCGCCCTTTGCTAACCTTAAAATTTTCCACATTCTTTTAAAATGTGAACTATTAGATTAACAGATCAATCACTCTATGGAAAAGTAAAATGTCAGAATTAAGAACAACATGAAGAAATATTAAAGAATAGAAAAATGTAGAGTGAATTATGAAATTAAGTAGTCATTTCCCAAGATAGATAATAACTATGTACTAATTCAATATTATAATGTTGGTAGATAAAAGAATAAAATACAGCCCTATTTTACTTTCTGGTTTACAATTTATTTCAATGCATTTAAAGCAAGGAAGTCAAAATCAGGAAATAAAATACTAAAAATATATACTAGCTGAGTAGTAAACAAAAAAACTATTAATGACATACAAATTTTTTAAATGCATGAAAGTATTATTTTCAAGATTTGTAACAATCCAAATTAAAACTGTTAAAAACACTGAAAAAATTCTCATACAAAACATGTCCTGTACTCAGTGTTATGGTAGCTAATTCCAATTGCTCAACCAGCCACTCTGATGTCACAGACATTATATTTCATTTGGGCATCTGCTTTTTCTTTGTGCATTACACTTAAATCCATCAAAAAATTTACCTTATCATTGTAATACAGCTGGAGCTAAAACACAGAAAGAAATGAGGTTACAGTATCATTTGAACACTACTGCCTTTCTAAAATTTCACATTTTCCATTAATTTATGCAGTAAAATAAGAGCCAATTAGTTCTAAAATATATACGCTTCGATGTACATAGTACGAATTTTATAAGCAAAGTCTGAGTGACAGCTTTCCTCATTTCAACCGAAGTTTAAATGGGCTCTGTTATTGCCTCACTATCTGTAATTCGTTTATGGCTGGACACTTAACTGGCCCACTACCACAAACAGCAAAGTAAGATTTTTGTTATTTTAGGTCTTACTTAACAAATTATTAGTTTCTATTTACATGATACTCATTAAATCTTAAAACAATAATATCAGCAGTGTATTTATAACGTTAAGAACAACTACCACTACATAACCAGGTAACTGTTTTGTACCTTTAGTCAACAAAGATCTCTTCTGTTAAAAGAAACCTCTAATTCAGGGTTTACTAAATACAGGGAAAGTTTTAAGGATATTTTGAGCAGAGTAAAACCCAAGGAATAATATAACTTCACTGTGCTCATTTTAAAAAGTCCCATTCACAAGGTACAGAAAGCGAATGCATTAAAAAGCAGATTACTAGAGAATATGCTCTACTAAGCAGAATGTGTTTTGCTTACTTTAACAATCAAATAAATCTGACTTAATTTTGAGGTAATTGCTTTGAAAGTGGCAAGAAAAAAATAAACAAGCTACCAATTCTCTAGATAGGGCCTTATTTTTTGGGTTAAACTGTATTTGTACTTCAGAACTATAAGCACAAAAAGAAAAATTACAAAATTAGATTCGACATCACAGCTCTCCTTTAAAGGGCCAAAATTAACAATTGTGCAAAATTGCTGATACATTTCACATACAAAATATGAACAGCAAGCAAAAGTCTTATGAAATGTTCATCCTACTTCTATGATTGTTCAGAGCGGCTGTTTTGTATCATGCAAGGTATTTATCAGTAGCTGCACCTTCCTGAAAAGCCTGTTGGAAAAGTTATAGAAAACAATGTCTATTCCATCAGGGTCTCCAACCCCCGGGCCACAGACCAGTATAAGTATTAGTCCATGGCCTGTTGGGAACCGGGCTGCACAGCAGGCGATCAAAGCAAAGCTTCATCTGTGTTCGCAGCCACTCCCCAGCGCCAGCATCACCGCCTCAGCTCCACCTCAGGTCATCAGGCGTTAGATGCTCTAGGAGCACCAGTCCCTGGTGCCAAAAAGGTTGGGGACCGCTACATTACATGACTCAATCTATAATAAGTATGTGTATTTTTAGATAGACATAGAAGAAATATAGATATATATAACACCTCAAAAAATTAAAAATATTAACTACCATATGACCCAGCAATTCC
>NW_011889293.1:260459-262089 GCF_000151845.1 Pteropus vampyrus | reverse complement strand
TAGTTACTTTTAACTGTTAGATGTCAAGACATTTAAGGCTGAATATTAAGTACTCTTTAATAAACATGTTGCCTTCTAGTCATTTTGTTTTTTAGGGTACTCAGGGGAAACCAGTCCTTATCTCTCTCTATATAATATGTGCCGTATGAAATTTTAAGTTTAAATCTGAAGGTTAAGAAACCTGGTTAAGAAACATTTGCCAAAAATATCTGAAGATGATGCAACAGTTACTCAGTAGGTATCATCGGAATCCAGGTTAGAAGTAAAACTTGAGACTCTAGCAATTTTTATTAATGACTGTTTTCCCAACACTTTTATTACTTCTGGAATAAAAATAAACTCATAGCAGTGGAAATAGGTACCCAGAACATACGATATTTTTTTGCCATATACTCTAAGACACCTTTGTTTTGAATCATCTCGATGTTATTGACTATTCAAAAATACTTCTTGTAAGTTCTTACTTATAACATGATAATGATAGTAATGGATTATAATCCATGAGACCACAATGACATAAATAACTAAGTAAAATAAATACATGGGAGAGACGGGACAGATCTTCCTCATAAAATTCCAATTAATATAGAAGAAAAGATAAATATAGAAAATCACCAGCAGAAAACCGCCACAGTAATAATGGCTGCAGGCGAGAACCGTTCAATGGATGCTAAAATTAGTCAACGAAAATAAGAAACAGGATATCTGTCCAGTTTCAGAGTAGCGCCCTACAAGACACCTGTCACCTACAGAGGAGGAGAGAGACTGCGCGGTGGTGACCGGGCGACCACGGCGAGCACCTTGAACAAGGCAGCGCCACTGCTGAGCACTGACACCAGCGGCCCGATCGTCCTTCCGTGGTTTTCCTCCCCAAAATGCATAACCCTCAATCTAATCATGAGAAATCATCAGATAAACCCAAACTGAAGAATACTCTACAAAATAATCCACCAGTAATCCTCGAAACTGTTAAGAAAAGTGTCATGAAAGAATGTGACACTGTCATAGACTGCAAGAAACTCGAGAGAGAGCACCAGTAAAGCAATGTAGGATCCTGGACTGGATCCTGGAGCAGAAAATGGACATGAGTAAGAAGCTGGCGAAATCTGAGTAAGACGTGCAAATGAGTTAGTAATACTGCGTCGACGCTAATTTCTTGGCTCCCATAACTGCAGTATGGTTATGTGAGCTACCGTTAACCCCTATACCATTTTTTTCTATTTTTCTCTAAGCCTAAATTTATTTCAAAATCAAAAAAAAAAAAAAACTGAAATAAAAGCTTTTGCTTTGGCCTTCTAGATTATTTAATTGGGGGTGGAGAAAGAAGGAGGGTAGGTAGTTGTGGGAGAGAATCAAAGCTATGCAAATGTATTACTTTTCTAATTTTTGAAAAATTAAAAAGAAAATGCCTGCTTACAAATTAAACGGAGGATCTCAACAACATTCAAAATAACCTCTAATTCAGAATATCCAAATCATGATTTCCCCTCTCAGTGTAACCCAGGTCCGCACCGTCTACAAGGACCCACAACACCCTCGGAGGCTCCCTGTCACCACCCTGCCCCTCCTACCCGTCCGCCCATTCTCCCAACCAACCTACCCCTCCCCCACGCCCTCCACCCCCTATATC
>NW_011889293.1:252944-260409 GCF_000151845.1 Pteropus vampyrus | reverse complement strand
GGGTAGGTAGTTGTGGGAGAGAATCAAAGCTATGCAAATGTATTACTTTTCTAATTTTTGAAAAATTAAAAAGAAAATGCCTGCTTACAAATTAAATGGAGGATCTCAACAACATTCAAAATAACCTCTAATTCAGAATATCCAAATCATGATTTCCCCTCTCAGTGTAACCCAGGTCCGCACCGTCTACAAGGACCCACAACACCCTCGGAGGCTCCCTGTCACCACCCTGCCCCTCCTACCCGTCCGCCCATTCTCCCAACCAACCTACCCCTCCCCCACGCCCTCCACCCCCTATATCATTCACAGCTACGGCCACACACAGAACTGCGGGTCCTGACCTCAGTTTGCAATGCCTCTTCCCTCCCTTTGGAAAGCTGTTCTCCAGAGAGCAGTATGGCTCACTCCATTACCTTTTCAAATCTTGGCTTCAACGTCAATTGCTCAACAAGGCCCACTCAGATCTCCCTATTTAAAACTGCAACTTGCCCCCATCCACCCTGAACACTCTGATCCCCTTTATCCTGTTCAGTGTACTCCCATAATTCACACCGCCTAACATACGATAGATGTATTTATTGCTTATTGCCCTGCCTCCTGCATAAGAATGTAAACTCCAGGATGGCAGATAGCTTTGTTTTTGCCTTCTGCTATATCTCCAACATCCAGATCCCTGGGGGGAGGGGGACCACTTAAACAAACCCTATTAAGATTATTAGCACAAAAACATGCAAAGCTACAAAGCGTTCTTGAAACTTCACTCAAGCATCAATAGGTTGATTCTTCATTCCTTTTTCCTTCTAAATTAAGAGACATGCATTCTCCCTTCTCAAATGGGCTTCCAAGAGGGGACGTGTGAAAGAGCCCCCAGGGAACCAACCAGACACCACAGAAGAAGGCACCTCTACAGGACACAGGGGAAAATGAATTCTCCTTTGTAAACAGATTGTCCAGCTAACTGTTCTGTAGCTATTTCTGCTGTAGTCCAGACTTACCCTTGCCCAGGGGTGACTTAAATGCCACAGCGCCCTGTTCCTGGAAATGGAACAGCTGCAGGGCTGGTGGTGGAAGGGGCAGCATCTCCTAAACTCGCAATTTAGAGTGAGGAGGTCTGACTTCCTTCCAAGTACTGAGGCTCCCTTCAAAGTCTGCCTTGGAGGTCAGCACTCTATCATTACAGTCTGGTCAGGTGGAATCTCTTACAGGTACGTACTATCCTCCTCTCTATTTTACAGTTAGGAAACTGAGGTTTGGGGATTGAGCACTTTACCAAAGATCACATAACTTGTACGTGAAAAATGTCAGGATCGAGCCTAGGTCTGACCCCAAACATACTCTAACTCACACCCTCAACGTGACTGCTTCATCTACCAAAAATAAATTTCGCTGCTGCTAGAGAAAGTGGTCTTGATAATGGAAAAGGCAGTGATGGCAGACAGTAAGAGACAGAGAAGAGGAAAAAATGGAGAGAAGGGCAGAAATTGGAGATTGTATGAATAAAGAGAAAAAGAAGGAAACGTGTATACATATACAGTAATAAAGTCAAGAAAGAATGGTATAATCCAAATTAAACCGAGAAAGTCAGATGAGATTCTCATCTGAGCTCTACCAGGAACTTGCTGTGTGTCCTTCACAAGTCATTTAAATTTTTCATGGTCTATGTTTACTCTCAACTGTAAAGACATCTGAGAGAGCTCTAGACCTAAACTTCTGAGTCTGACAGAAAAAAAACATTTCACGGAATAACACATTTATAGGCTGTCTGGCACAAAATAGGTAGGTGCTCAAGAAGCTACTGTTATTTACTGAACATGTTCTATCTTTCTATGGTATCAGGCACTGTGCTGGGTGCCTGGGACAAGCTACTAAGCAACACGGTCCCAACGCCATCACAATTCTAGTAGTAAGAACTAGTTTCCAGGTAAGAGACAAGAGGCCTAGAGGTGACTGATAGGTGAGGCTGAGTGGCCTGGGGTATAAACGCCCAGACCTGAACACTAGACGAAGCAAGTTTTAAAGAGAGTAAACACCAGAGTTCTATGATTTCATCTGGTTGTATAGCAGGAAAGACCAAGCTAAGGAAAACTAGATTCTAGATGCATAAACCTTCATTTTAATTATCATGAACAAAAGGAGGATAAAAGTGGAAAAAAACAAGAATGTATATTTATCACTCTGATGATACATAATTATGTTGATGGATCTGATACATAAAAAAAAAAAAAGCTTTAAATATATGCTTCTGTCTCCCTTCAAAGATTTTTTTTTTTTCCCAAACCTTAATTTTCGGACTCCTAATTCCATCTCTGTACTAGACTGTTATTTTTAGCAATGCCTATGATTATCCAGGCAAGGGGTTCTGTTTTTCTTGCTCAAGGTACTTCCTTGACTCAAAAACTTCTCAAAAGCAGAGGTCAAAGAACAGTTGTGTATTTTAGAGGAGCCACACTTAGGATTAAAGATATGCAAGTTACCATTCAAATTACGTATTTGTTCCTTGAAACCAATACATATTTTTCCTGGTAGAAACTTCCTGATGAACAGAATTTCTAAGAAGAAAATTCTGTCTTCACTACGGCCTGCCTTGAGAGAGGCAAGTGGGACATTACTGATGTAAATCCATATCTAAACAATAACCTTAGTTCAAACAGCACTCCACCACCACCAGCACACTGGAAAACGAGCGAAGTCCGGTCATTCGAGATGAATCTCTCCCTAACAGGGGTTTTGAACCAAACATTCCTAGGAAGACTAAATGGAGCAAGATCTGCCATCTTCGGTCAGGTCATTCCATAGGCAGTAGGTTCCATAGGGTCCGTGAGACCCTGCAGCACACTTTTTTAAAGGAGGGAAGTAGAAAAGGCCATAAAATCTCTCCAAACCAGGCCAACTCACAGGTGCCCGGGCGTGAGCAGGAACCTTCAGCGAGAGGCACATGAGAATATCAGGACTTGCTAGAAAGTGAACACTCATTCAGGCGGTCAGCATCACACGGAACAAGCTTGGGAAGATACTTACTACACCCCCTGCACTGAGTATGCTGTGCTATCCGTTCTCTCATGAAAAGTAGGACGCTTTCGAGTCAAGCAAGCTGTTTACACAGTCAACAGACCACCGCCTTTCTTGAAGGGGCAGTCACAGCAGCTAATTTAATGTAACATGCATATAAAAGATGAGGAAAACTATGACTCCCCTTTATCTTTGTCTAGAACTAACCAAAACTATCAGTTCACATTAGGGAATATTTAACTTTTTTTTTTAAAGAAATTTACAAAACAGCTGACTACATGGTTGACCCTCGATGAATAGAGAAACAAAGTGCTAGAGTACAATTTTTGGAAAAAAAAAAAACTACTGTGATGTCTCAGTCTGCCTCCATTCCTTCATCTATAAAATGAAGTTATTTCCAGCTCACAAGGTTGCTACAAAAATTAAAATAATCTATATGTGTCTGAAAGATATACGTACATCCCTATGAGCATCAGCAATGATGATTGCAATGGAAAATTATATATTTGTATCCTGACGAATAAGTCTGAAAGATAATATCTGCTGTTATGAATATCAGTCATCTAAAATGTGTAATTACTCTTTCCCTAGAATCTACAAACATGAAAGATACTTAGAAAGGGAATCTACCAAATAACCAAATACTGTTTGCAAATGACTTCTCACATGTAAATTCATCATAAATGGCAAAGTGGAGGTAGATATAACAAAGATACGGTTGATTTTTTTTCCAAATCATTTTTACTAAGCTCCTCCTCAAATATTCAACCATGTAATCCAAGAAAACCTTACAAACTACTCCAAACTAAACCCCAAAGTATATCTGGCTTATTAAAAACGACTCTTAGATACTTGGAGCAAATATTCTCTATAGTGCTTCTTCCATATCTACTCTTTGAAAAAGGTTAAGAGCTTTTTGCTCCAGGATCTGACCTATTTTGATTTAACCACTTTTCTGGGATTTAAAATTATTTTAACCTCAAATGAGTAATTTGGAAGAAGGAAAGCTGGAGGGGACATTCTGGCTTGTAGCGTATACGTACGTAACTACAATTCAATACCTGAAAATAGCTATCTACACAGAAACAGAAAAAAGAATAGGGAAGGATCTTATACTTCACCTTGAAACTGCAATATTCCTGTGAACACTTCCCCTCTGCCAGTCCCGTAGGCTTGAGCTAAGTCAATGATGTGACTGTTCAAACATCTGATTCTAAAATCCTTCCAGAACTAAAAATCCTAGGTGCTTCAGGTGTTTCAGACTTTGGCATAAACAATCTTAAACTAAATTGTGGCTACCTTCATCACAACAGATTTGGATGTGAAATTTAAGCATATCACTAAAGAAATCCTTTTTAAAAAGTAAACCTCCACCAGTATCTATGAGAACTGAATATAGTATCAGCTTATAAACAATACTCAGCCTGCTACAGAAAAGTAGTAAAGTTTTAACGAAATAAAGATTACATATATACACGTCCATACACATAATACTTCATTAAAATTTACATGTATGTGATACTTGTACATACAATGTTATGCAAAAATATAAATATCTATTCTTAAAACATATTAATATACTTCATGTCATTTATATATATTCCATATACCTTATTCTACCTTCATCTTATATTTTAAAATACATAAAATTTTCGTTTTTTTCTTTAACTGAAAATAAAGCTTTCTGTGTACTGATTTACTAGATCAGGAGCATCAGAGTTAAAATATAATTAATTATACTTTATTTCTCTTGCAAAGGCTTAGCATAAAGTATATTTATCTCTGGGCTCTATCTCTGAATTCTAAACTTACCACAGCTTACCCAAGCCAAATAAACCAAATGACCAAGCAACTAGTCATTGATAAGGGAACAGAGGAACTGATTTACTTTAAACTTTGCAAATTTCAGAGATGGCTAAACATTCTAAATTAACATTCAACATTCCATGCTAAGCTTACTTCTATGGATACGATACAATCAATCTAGCATTTAACGTCATTTAAATGAACTACTTTTAATGACAAAGATACAATTGCTGGTACATATTTTAACAATAGAAAATTAATACTATTTCTTCTTCAGTCTTGTGCACAGCCTCCATAAGCTTTTCTAAATACAAAGGAATTTGTAAAACATTTTTCTTCCTTCTACTTTTGCTTTCTTGGACATCAAATATTAAATTTGTGTATTTACTTTAAAACTAAACACTTCTCTAATTCTATACTTAAAGAGAACACAGACTTACCACACTCTTATTATAGAATGTACCATGCTGCTCAGAAAATATAATCTGTCACGTCAGGGTTGTGTATGCAAGCAAAGTCTAATAACTTCCTAGAAGTAATACTTTTTCCCTTTAATTCCCAGTAGTTCCAGTAAGTATATTAAGAATTATTTTTATTTTCTATTTCGCATTAGCACTTTTACATTTTACACATTTACCATCCTTGGATTGGTCTCTTTCCAAGAGTCACAAAAAATTCTATTAACAAGAATGTGTATCATGGTGGGGTGTGTGTGTGTGTGTGTGTGTGTGTGTGTGTGTGTGTGTGTGTGTGTGTAGGGGGGGGTTACACCTCAAAATACATGCTATAATACACCACGATTCAAGGTTAAGCACTTTAAATACTACATATTGGATGAAGGGTTAGGTTATTCCTGGGAAGGACAAGCATTAAGTCACTTACAGTAAAAAGTTGACAAAGTCTAGATTTCCCCTAATAGAAATATTACCAGTCTGTGTTTAAATTTTATAAATTGTTTAAGTTCAATGTAAAACAGTAAAGAGTGGTAGTTTATGTGACAGATCTATCAACTGAATGTTACTTATAAACCCAGAGTATTTTGCATCCTTTAAGATTGTGCAGTTCATCATATAAATGGCAGAAATACAAATTACATAGCATGTGACCACAAATATATTAAATAGATTTCAATTCATTAGGCTTATCATGTGCTGAAATATAAAAAGGCAGTAGAGTTTTAGATATTTAATAAAATACAAAAAATGTACTGCAAAAGGCTTTACATACAAAGCATAAGCAACTTTAAACCATCTCTAGCTCTTAAATAGAATACTCGAGTACCATCCATCTGAACTAAGCAGGCCAAGCAAAATATCCTGTGATTCCTATGTTCTCTTCAATGTCGAAATGGGTGGATAAATTTAAAGCCTGTTCTCTCAAGAGTTGCTTTATAGGCAATTTTCTCCCAGTATCAAGGTCTGCAAATTTCCATTTGGCTGCCAGTCTGCGATTAAATTCATCACCTTTATTATAAAAATGTGTTTTCTTCCATGGCCTGCTGCACAAGAACTCTAAGGAAAACATTTTTCACTGCTAACGGCAAAACCATCCCAAGACAACCTCCACATCCACACAGACATTAGCTTCCTCAGCCCAGTGTAGCAGCCTCTCACTCACAGGAAAGACCGGTAACAACTGTGTAACCAAAGAAACTAAATCCACAGACATGCCATGCTTTTTCTTTTTTGGATAAAATGCCACCATACTCCGAATTTTTATATTAAGTATTATCATGAGTGAAGTAACCACAAGATAAAAGAAGTCAATATACAGAATATTTCCAAATTTCAATAAAACGACAAAATGATTTAAGTGCTGGGTAATTAAGTATCTATCTTTTATTCCATTATTTAAAAGTTCATGGTTTGTTTTGTAGCTTATCTTTCACTACCTGGGCGAACAGCCAATGGTAAAAGGCAATTATAAGATACATATGTTTATATTTATATAACACTGTTTCCCGCCTTCTTAATAAGTCACGATATAAGCTTTGGAAGAAAAATAAATAGTATTTCTCAAATAATGGGATTAAAGCTACTCACCATGACATATTTAAGAGAACTGTATTAGTCATTTGTGTGATTTATATTTCTTTAAAGGTTATCTATAAAATTAACACTTTTACAAATTTAGGCTATACACCAAAAATTCAGAAATCTCTTTTTTAAAAAATTTGACAGTATTCATTTTAGAATTTACACGGGGGAAAACAAGAGATCTAAACTGCATATTATGTGGAGCCTGTAATCAGAGAAATTATGAGATTATGTAACGTGTGAACTGAGAAGAAATCTGCATCTTTCTGCTGGGAAATGATGTGGCCCCTGCCATCATAACGGGAGCGTGTGGTCGTCACCACAGTGAGAGCGCTGTGTGGCAGCTGCGTATGTCATGTCTCTCTCCATACCACTGCGGGGCTCCTCAAGGCCTGAACGAGACCTGCTCATCTCTGTATCCCAGCATCGGGCAAAGTGCTGGATTAAAACAAAAACGTCTGTGGAAACCTATATCATAGCAAGAGCCGACAGCAGTTCTGCTAAAACGACATAGGTCGCAACCCATTCAACCTACAGAATTAGTCGCAACCAGCATTTTTTGAACGGAATACAAGAAAATACTAGATTACATTGTAGGTAATACAAACATTATT
>NW_011889293.1:247278-252499 GCF_000151845.1 Pteropus vampyrus | reverse complement strand
TGTAAAATAAATTTTCCTATAACCTAAAAACGAATCTAAGATTCTCTAACTCAGATTTAACTTTCATCTTCCCTAATGACTGTCATTCTCTTACAGGACCCATTTACCCTCTCTACTCTCTGCCCTTTTTCATATTTTCTCTTATTCAAGATTTATAAGAGAACAGCAAAATGTTTTTTAAAGGCAGCTCTCCTAATTTAATCACCCTTCAAAAATGTAGATAAGCCTACACCAGCCTATAAAACTACAACCTGCATGGAATACACACACAGAATGTCTCAGTATTAGTCCAGTGATGACCGACTCTAACACCTGAGTATTCAGAGGACAAGTGGCTTTCTCACTTTCCCTTATCTTAGACTTTTATCACATTATTCTAGGGCAAATGATCTACATCTACAAGGAAGTAGAGGAAATGATCAGCTTACTCTAACGAATAATTCTAAAATATTTATGTTGTGTAAAATATGCACAGTGAAATGTCTTATGCAAATACACACTAAACTGTTCCTACACCAGATTCGGCCTGCCTGAAATGCTAATGCGAAGTGTCATGAATCTAGGAGAGTCTAGGAGAGCCTTTGTCTTAGAAACATCAGCTTAATGACAATATCACTCTGTGCATTAGATGCTTAAGTTTTTCCTTACAGGAAAAGCTAAAACTACCCTGGGTAGATATTTCAAGCAATGGAATAAAAGATGATTCACATCAGAAAGTAGCCACACTACGCGAAGTATCGGTCATGACGTTATTCTCCACAGAGGGAGGGGGTCAGGCCCAGAGGTATTCTCTGACTGGCTAATAACATCACATATGGATATATTTCAGTCACAAGAGCCAAATGAGCTACAAGTTCTGAAACAACAGTTTTCAATGTATAAAACTTCTTCGTACCCTATATGAATGAACTGCATTTATATATATAATGAAAGGATTGAACTGTGATCTCTAAGATCCATTACAGGTGAAATGCTATTCTATCACCCATCCTTACACTTCTCTCTTTTTAAAGGCTGCTGCAAACTAAATGTCATCAAAACTTTTTAATATACAACTATATGGCTGCTGTAACAATACAGAGAGCAATTATCCCACATTCAGATTAAAACTAAGTTCACAGGAAAAACTCAACTGGTTACTGACTTAACAGACCTCACAAAACTACTGCAATCTAACAAAGATAAATATTTTTATTTTCAAAATTTTACAATTCCTCTTCACCTTACAGTTTCCAAATTTTAAAAGTTTAGCTTAAGCCAGGCATATGTTAGAACATCAACATATTTTTCCGTGCACATCTATTTTTAAGTATGGTTTATGTTTAAGTCACTAGGATTCTACATTGACTTTCTCTTATTTTGAAAATATTTGTTTAAACACCAAGTTCAAACTTTTTTATTTAAATAATATAGTGAATTAAACAAAATTCACTATTGAAACCATCTGCCTCAATTGTTACATATTTAAAAGCACTTTTTCTTGCTTGCTTTCAAATGAAGTTTGAAGTAATCCCAAACTAACTGGAATTTAACTTTTTTTTCCATAAGGTACTGTGATCTCACTGAATCAGCATTCTCATTCAAAAATAAGTTAAGATTCCAAACAATTATTATTTAAGCCCTACTCCCCCCACCCCCAGGATCCACAGCTCTTCAGAATCCTCTTTCCAACATTTCCCATGATGTAGCCTTAGACCACCGTTTCCAAAAGAAAAAGAAAAAAAAAAGGCACTCCTTTCTCAAGAAATTTCGGAAAATGCTCAGTTAAATAAACCAAGTTAAGCTTTCCTCACTGCAGATCCTGGATGTTTAAGCTGTCAGCACCTGCTGAATTCACGAAGGTGTGTCGTGTGCAGCACGCACTGTGACCACAGAACCCTGAACTCTTAGACCACCTGAGGAAGCCAGAACTGCGTGGAACGCACTTTGCAGACACTTCCCTAAAGCATTCCCCAATTCGGAGTTAAGTCTGCCCATCTTCGATCTCTCCAGTCCGACGTAAAACTGCAGTCTTTCAGGTCATCAGAGGAAAAGCAAAAGGAGAGGACGATGAAAGGCTGCCATATGGCGAGAACCATGCCATCCACGCCCCGCAGACCAAGATGTGCTTGCAACTCATCTGCAGTGCAGAGCCGAGACTCGCCAGTTCTAGAACTCACAGGCTAACTAATCTAGGAGTACTTCTTCCTCCATGCACCTAAACCCAACACACTCGCCAACATACACATACAGAAAACAACGGAAATGAAAGGCTAGTAGTAAAGTCAATCCAAATGTACTAATAAAACAGAACAGAAAGCCAGAATAAGTAGGCACAGATAAAACACAGTCGAAATAGAAGTAGCAAAATACAGGAAGGTGGGGAGCTCAAGGAAAAAATCCGGAAATATGCAGGAAGCACAATAATCTATCACACTTATATGTACTAAACAGAAACATGGGGCAGATCAAAGGGGGAAAAAACAAAAATATGTATTAAAAAAAATGTCTTCAGTGGGTCTCCCATTATCAACAGGACAGGACCTAAAGCTCAGGCACTGAAAGCTGTCTGCAGCAGAGAATTACATTCTGTCCCCTCTGGAATGTTCTCATATTCAAAGGCAGTGTCCCCTGTGTCTGGAACCCTACTCCCTTACCTCTTCCCTACTTCCATACTATCTACCCTTCAAGAGCCAAGTGAAATTGTACCTTTTCTGAAACACTCCGTAACCTCTCCAGCCTAAAGTGACCTCTCGCACCAGTCTTCAGCCCTCTCTTGGTATGTTTCTATTACTAATATTACTTTTCTTTTTGTACCATTTGCCCAACTGCTCAGACAACTTGAAGGTAAGGCATGAATGTGAATCTCAGTGGTATTCCTTACAACATCTTACACAGAGCATGCATTCAAATCTTTGCAAACAAAAATCTTTTATACGTGAAATATGCGATTCTGACATTACTCAAAAATTACAAGTCGTACAATAGTAATTACTCGATTGGAATACAGCACAGAATGCTGACTTCCAATTAATCAATTTGCAAAAATAACTTAGTATTCACAGGACCCAGTTACAATATTTAGTAACCTAAGGCTTTTGTAAACAATAATAAACTTCTGAAACCATTTGATACCATCGCACAAGCTTCCTGAAAGCAGTGTTATGTTCACAGAGGACAGTTCAGTAAATTATAATACACTCTGTAAGACGAATTATGTTACCATGAATATACTGTCGAAGAAAATGAAAAGGCAAGGGAAGATGCTCATGATGTAATGTGTTTACACACACACACACACACAGAGTAACAACAGGATCTGAATTCTGTTATACCCATAAATGGGGGGGAGGAGGAGGACGACTAGCAGAAATTTCATCAAAATGTTAAGAGTGACCGTCACTGAATTTTGGGTGATTTGATGCATTTTAAGGATTTTCCATGAGATGAATATACTTGTAAGAATAAAATCAATGTGTCTATTTCTTTATAACACATTTTTAATGATTGCTAGGAGGAAGAAATTTAAACTCATAAACTCTCTCAAATGAGTCTAATAAACAGTCTTAAAAATATATACACAAAATTGGCCTTTCCTAAGTTTCTCTGGAAAAAAAAAAAAAATTCCAATTAGGAGTCAAAGACAATATGCTCTGACACCTCTCTGCCTTCATCGCCACCCTCCCCAAGAGTCAGAGACCACAAGTCATACTATTGCCAGAGGTGAACTGGAAATGTGAGAATCTTCAATTTTTTACATTTTAGGAATAACAAAAGAAAAAGAACAGACGGAGGAGAGGAGAGTGAAAATTATCAGTTCTACAAAGGTACCACAGGATCTTTCCTCTCCCGATCCTATACATTATAAAGGAAAAGGACAAATGTATTCTTCTCCCAAGTCTGAGTTCAAGTGACTGAAGGAAAAAAGTCATTTTAAAACTGACTTTGCAATTTAAAAAAAGCTCAACTGGAAATATATCATTTAAATGTGTTAATTATTAACAAAAACACATGCTTCCAAATCTTATCTAAGAAGGACCTTAAGCAAGCAATATTTCTTCAACAGCTGTCAGACATTATTTTAAAGCAAAATATATATTATTTACCTAACTAAAAAAACTGACAAGGAATGTTATAAACTATAATAATAAAGTGAGATAAGATTATCTTTTTACTGCTGATAATATTTTATTACTACAATAAAACTATTATCCCCAAAAGAACTTCCTCTCCGTATAACATTTAATAAACTATGGCATACATTTTTTTCAGACTTAATAAACAAAAATCGATCGCCTGGTTGAAGACTATAGAATTGCAAAGATACTATATAAACAGAATACCGTTAAACAGACTTGACTCAGTCCCCTGCCAAAACAAACAAAACCCTTCAAGCAACTAAGCTGTAAAGGCAGAAGGAGTTATTTCAGAAAATTGCTGTAATCAATTAGATGGCTTAAACCAGTCCTATTTTACATAGTCAACATACTAACATATATGGTCTCTTACTAAGACAAGTTCTTTAAAAAAATATCACAACTGATTTACATGCCACCCCAAATATTAAATTCAGTAACTGCTATTAGCCATATAACCAATCAACTCTTCTCTTATCGTTTAAAGGAGAAAAAACTTCTATTCTGGCAAAAGGGTTATTTCTCAACACATTTTAATCACTAAACACTGTCTTTTGTGTACTAATATCTCCATCTGCTGGAACATAACTTCCTTACTATTAAAAGTTCTTAAGGACATAAACTTTGTAGTAGAGATTTTGCAACTACTCAGAAATAAAATTTCAATACTTAATTTCTACCTAGAGATTTTCTCTATCTCACAGGACTTTAAAAGCTTAAAGAGCTATACTTACTTTTTTACCAATATTATTCAGAATTCACTGAATTAAAAAAATTTGCCTCTGTTCTTTTCTTATCCTTCATGCTTAATATAGAAAGCACTAGCCTAAGTAAATCAAGTCAGCTATATTTCTGGATCATATCTCCACAAAACACATATCCACCAAGTCTTGATTTTACAATATATGTATATGTTTCTTCTAATTTCTGCTGAACATGGGTTAAAAGTACAACAAAAGAACTCAGCCAAAAAATGACAATATCATAAGGTCAACAATGAGGTTTGGTTAAAAAAAAAAAAAATTCTATAGATAGAATCAGGCCAAAAAAAGAAGGAAACTGCCATTGGATTAGAAGAACAAGCAGTCACTGGCTGTATCTATAAT
>NW_011889293.1:240718-246218 GCF_000151845.1 Pteropus vampyrus | reverse complement strand
TTATTATGATGACATTGGTTAATGAAATCCAGTAAGTTTCAGGCGTATATATACTCTGCATTGTGTGTTCACCTCCCATAGTTAGATTTCTTTCTGTTGCCACATATCTGACCCCTTTTACCTCATCTACCTCCCCTCTCCCCTCTGGTAACCACTAGTCTATGGCCCATGTCCCTGCGTCTCTGCGTGTTTGTCCTGTTCATTAGTTGCTTTTAGGTTTATATCCCACATATAAGTATGTATAGTTTTAATCCATTTTGCTCAGTGTGATATCGCTGTACAGGAAAATGTTTCTAAAGATACAAAAATTTTTAAAGATGGAATGTCAAGCAAGTTATCTCTCATTTACTTAAAATAATCAACAAATATGAATATAATTAAAGTAAATAAAATGGTCAGTTAGTAAAGTTTTTGGAAGGTCTTCACTGCACTTTATTACATATGTAGATTTATCAATAGATAAGTGAGGTTGAAATAAAATTTCCTCTAAGTCAACTTAATTTAAGAATTCCTAAAATTCCCCCAAAGAGTTTCTTCAAATCTCTTTAATTCATAGAAAGTTCAATTCTAAGTAACCAAAACTGAGCTGACAGCTAAACAAGTGAGCCCCACATACTGAGCCCCACATGTTCTCAATACTGCAGGATGAATACAGTAACTTGTGGGTAAGAAAAAATAATTTGTGTGTATGTTTATTTTTATTTATAACACATTTTTAAAAACTGTCAAGAGTTTGAATATAAAATACAGAAAGTTCAAAATATAATAGTTATTACTTTATCTTAATTCTTCACACTATGTCTAATTTCTACTTCCTTGAACCCACATATTCTATACACTCATGTCAGTTTACCTCGAGTCATTAGGATACCCTGGTACTACCCAAGCCTTCAGTGGTTCCGTCCAGCACTCAGAATAAAATGTAAACCGTTCATCCTAACATTCAAGGCACTTTACAACATAGTCCTAACCTAGTCTTCTGGCTCTACTCTGAATTCACGCATTTGCCATCCCAGATACCTTAATCTGCGCACACTTCCGGCAAGCCTTTCAGTCTCCCATCCTCACTGGCTGAGACTACTGTACCTTCCCTTCCAAAACATCCTGCACCCAAAACATCCGTTCACCTCACTAAATCTCACCAAGTAATAATACTACGCAAGTTCCACTTCTCACAAAACCTTATTAGACTTCAGCTCAAAGTGACGACTTCTGAACTATCAGAGTGCCCATAGTGATTGATTCTCCTGCAAGTAAAAACGAGCTGGCATCCATACGAACACATACTTTCTCCTTTTTTTCTTTTCTTCTCTAGTTCTCTACAAGCTGCTTGTTTTCTGATTCTCAATCCTATCAAAACCACCCTAAAAATGTTGGCAGAAATTAGATGCTGCTGCCTGACACTTTGAGAATCTTTCTGCATATAATACTCTCCAGCCTCCGAGTATCATTTGCGGTTAGCAGCACAATTGATAATTCCATTTATAGGCAAAAAAGCTGAGGTTCAGTTCAGAGAGGTTATTTATCATGTCCAAGATCACCAAAGTCATGATTTGATCCCGGGTCTACCAGTCAAAGAACTCTTATTACTTTGCAACATAGTCTCATGAGTATACTGACAGAAACAATCATTCTCAACTTTAAGCCCACATGTGCAAACACACAGAATCGACACCTGGATACCTGTCGTAACAATGGGAGCAGCATTGCAACAGTGGTGGTAACAACAACAGGATTAGGTACAGTTAATTTCAGAGTAACTTATATGTGGCCTTGGTTTGAAATTTTTACTTCTTAAAAATCGTATTCGCCTGTCATGTAACTATATAACTATAAGTCTATCAGAGAGATACAATTACTGTAACACAGCATGCTAACAGCTGTAGTTCATACTTAATTCTTTTGAATATACTTGAAAGCAGCAGTCCATACTCCAGATCGGGCGTCAGGAATGGGATGTACGGGCTACCTAGTGCAGCACCCAGTTCCACTCCGTTTATCGTCATCTACCTGTCACTCTTCTGAGTTGCCTACCTGCTAAGTCACTGGGCTATTTACCACTTTATGCTAATCTAAACCTGATGGAGGTGTACTTTCCTGGCTTGAATCATCTAACAATGTTAAACCTCTACAATAAATCTTCCAGTCAGAAATGTTGTTTTCCCTTGAGTAGTTAATTAAAAATGGTAATTGCAGTAACAACAGCAACAATATTAAATACAGACTAGATTTATCTGCACCACGTTACTTTAAAGAGCTAAGGCTCTATTTATTCTTTGGTTACTAAGAACTAAGCGAATGAGTTGAAATCCTCTAAAAATGCCTTTACTTTCTCACTTTCAGCCTCTTAACTATCATAAAGATTTACCATTAAAAAAAATTAAAATCCAGCATTTTAATTTAAATTGACCAGCATCTGCGCAAGTCCTACACAGAAGTAACAAAACCTCCATTTGCTCCTTCCTCGTGTTCATAACTTGAAGCCACAGCAGTTTTTAGCACATGGAGCGACTCCGGGCTTTTCTTTTCCAGCTTCACTTACAAAGTGGCACATTCACAAAATAGATCAGAAGGTAGAACTGAGGGTCTGGCTCTAGCCAACATCTCCTTGCCTTGTGATGCGGACAAGTCACAACCTCCCCAGACCCTGGTCTCCGCACCCACGCACACAGCATCCCCTGACTCGCGGGTGCCCTGCGCCTCTGAAACTCCATGGTTTTCCTAATATTACTTTAATTTTCCTTACGTGAAGTAAAATATATGTACATTACATTTTTTTTTGTTGGTGTTTAATTTTCCTATATAAACTCAAAAGCAAAGGGATCCCCATAATTTGCAACTGACCAGGTGATTATGTCCAGTCTTTACAATAACTTGTCCTGCACCAAAGCCAAAAGCAAGGCATTTACTTAAGGCCCACTCTCTTCTCCACTACTGATACCTAATCATTTCAATCCGGGAGCGAAGCAGATACTTCATAACTTCCAAAACCTACTTTGTTCTGGAACTTTACCATCCCCAGCATCCACTCCCAAGGATTTCAAGGCCAGCTTGAATGCACGTGCACTGCACGTTTCCTGTCAGACACAGGCACGCTCGCACACACGTGCACGCTGCTCACGTGCGCCCTCTCCTTCCTGCCGTGGCCAGACAACAGGGGCCCAAAGTTTGCATTTTCTTGTTTTTCTGATACTTCAACACCCTGGAAAAGCATCCACACTGACAAATTCTGCTTTACCGTAAATACTGTAATAGAAACGTTACAGCAAACTGATTCAGTTCGCCAGCCTCAAAATTTAATAAAATATATAGGTTGGAATCGATACATGAAGCAACATTATAAGTATAAACAAAATTTTGTTTATTCTGTTAGACTTGACAAGATTGCTGGATTTTCAAACTAGAATTTCTGCTTCAGGAAACTGAGGAAACGGTGAAAACATTAAGTATTGTTATTTGCTTGTTAATTACAAGAATTCTGGACAAATCATTTATCTTCTACAAGCTATATATCTGTTAAAATCTCATGATAGATTTATTTGAAAACATTGATAAGACTAAAGCAGAAAAGTAGCCTCTTTTTAAGAGGGTTATGCTTCAGTTAACTGAAAATTTCAATTTCTCTGTCTTCTAAGTTATGGCACTGTTTCAAATTAGCCTGAAACACATATGTTTAAAAAGTTACTATTTGTGTTAAATTATTGTAACTGCCACACAAGTTTATGCTCGGCTTTCTTCTAACTAAAACCATTCAAATAGTCCTTATTTATCCAGAACACATCAAAGCAGTCCTTAGGGACAGAAATGTTTCCTATTTACTGTGCTCTGCACAAAGTACAAGACCTACCTATCCGCTGAATGTTGACATTTATAGGTAACTGACTAGGGAAAAGGCTTACCTATATAATTCCAAAATGCCAAAACTTTCAAGAGCTGAGATGAGCACAAAGAACGTTTCTCTGCTTTTGGACTGACACGCTTTGTAAAAGGACTGGCTAAAACTACTGCTCAAGTGATTTTATCTTTCTAATTCTTACTCACACCAATGGTAGTTAAATAAAATTAAGATTAAGGTCTTTGAAGGCAAATACTACAAGTAATATTTTAAGATTTTTTAAAAATATCATTAAGAAAAAAGATGGACCCTTTCTTCTAATTGCTCCAAACCATCATCAATCATTATATAATTTGCTTAATCTCATATTTTAGAGAAACCAGAAGTCAAAAAAGGATATAAAGTGTCAACCTATTTATTAACTCAAACATGTGAAAATGTATGTACATGTGTTAGGCTATGAGGTGGGCACCTTTAAGACACTAATTTTAACAGGACAGACACAAAAGAGATAATATCTCCACCTTAGGCATGATAACACAGAAAAAAATACCCAGTACAGATTGGGGGCACATTTGCAGTTGAAGGGAACCAAAGCTTTGCCACCCAAAGATGACTTTTGGGATCTTGATTTTAAGCTGGTTATTGACAAATACAACACTCAAAAAGAATCTCTGGTCCAACCCCACTTCCTGCCCAAGAGGGTCTGAGAAAAAAACCTGCTTCAGGAAGGGAATCTTAGGAAGACAACTTAGCCTAATTTGAATTAACTACAGTAAATAAGGCCTCAGGCAGTGCCTGTCAGGGAGATTCTCCTGTCTCCTTGTTTCCCAGTTGCCCAGCAAAAATTTGCCTGCCAGGTGTGTTCTGTTCTTCCTCAACTACCTGTAAATCACACATTCTCACTTCTGCAATCTAAGACCCCGCCCATACACCCCTTTTCTCCCTTTATCCAAAATGTCATATATATCCAATGTTGCCTCATAGTCTTTGGAATTTTCATGTTTGTGTAAATTTCCCATGTGCCTGTATTAAAATTTGATTTCCTCCTGTTAATCTGCCTCTGTTAATTTGATTATTAGTCCAACTAGAAGAACTTAGAAGATGAAAGGAGAAATATTAAATTTTTTACCCCCAAATTTACACAAATCCCGTAAAACAAACTACTACGAAAAGTATGATGCTATTTTTGCTCTTCAATGAAAATAAAGCTATAAAAATCTTACTTGGACATCAAACAATGTAGCCATTTTGGGACCCAAAACTGAAGGGTCAATTTTTAAAAGGGGTATAAGCATAACCTAAAAGTTCTCTTTAAGGGGACAGCACCTTACTGCTTTTAAATTTCACACTGAACTATCTCAATGTCAAAAAGAGAAGTTCCGAGAAAATAATAAAGTCCTGTCAATCACGTAAATAAAATCACGTACATAATTCCAATTACGACTTTCTGACACGGGCCCACGCACTGCCCCCATCCGTGGCCCTGAAACAGATCCTTGGGTGTCTTCATAACAGCCAGCATACCATAGCAGAAAGTTGCTCAGGGGGCTGTTTTTCAACTTACCAACAAATAAACCAACAAGAGTAGAGCATTTTCCATCTCCAACAGAGAAAAACAAGTTTTTCTCCTAAGTACAGCGTCGTAATTGGAATGGTATTAAG
>NW_011889293.1:232902-238093 GCF_000151845.1 Pteropus vampyrus | reverse complement strand
GAAGACAACTTAGCCTAATTTGAATTAACTACAGTAAATAAGGCCTCAGGCAGTGCCTGTCAGGGAGATTCTCCTGTCTCCTTGTTTCCCAGTTGCCCAGCAAAAATTTGCCTGCCAGGTGTGTTCTGTTCTTCCTCAACTACCTGTAAATCACACATTCTCACTTCTGCAATCTAAGACCCCGCCCATACACCCCTTTTCTCCCTTTATCCAAAATGTCATATATATCCAATGTTGCCTCATAGTCTTTGGAATTTTCATGTTTGTGTAAATTTCCCATGTGCCTGTATTAAAATTTGATTTCCTCCTGTTAATCTGCCTCTGTTAATTTGATTATTAGTCCAACTAGAAGAACTTAGAAGATGAAAGGAGAAATATTAAATTTTTTACCCCCAAATTTACACAAATCCCGTAAAACAAACTACTACGAAAAGTATGATGCTATTTTTGCTCTTCAATGAAAATAAAGCTATAAAAATCTTACTTGGACATCAAACAATGTAGCCATTTTGGGACCCAAAACTGAAGGGTCAATTTTTAAAAGGGGTATAAGCATAACCTAAAAGTTCTCTTTAAGGGGACAGCACCTTACTGCTTTTAAATTTCACACTGAACTATCTCAATGTCAAAAAGAGAAGTTCCAAGAAAATAATAAAGTCCTGTCAATCACGTAAATAAAATCACGTACATAATTCCAATTACGACTTTCTGACACGGGCCCACGCACTGCCCCCATCCGTGGCCCTGAAACAGATCCTTGGGTGTCTTCATAACAGCCAGCATACCATAGCAGAAAGTTGCTCAGGGGGCTGTTTTTCAACTTACCAACAAATAAACCAACAAGAGTAGAGCATTTTCCATCTCCAACAGAGAAAAACAAGTTTTTCTCCTAAGTACAGCGTCGTAATTGGAATGGTATTAAGTACATGGACTTTCACGCGAAAAAAGTGGTTCCGGTCAGATTATGAAAAGCTGCCCCTATGATCATACTGATGTCATTCTTTCAAACCAAGTCAACAAACAAAGCAATACAAAAACCTTACATATCTAAGTATATAGGCCTCAAAAAAGGAGCATCCGAATCATGCTTCAGAGTAAAGGCGAGGTGAAAGCAGACGGGATGGGGTTTGTTACACTTCAAGCGTTTTGTGGCAGGAATCCACTCCCCTTAAAAAGCAACCCAAAACCTCTTGTTCAAAAGGAAAACTGACGCACTTCAAATCAGCTTCAGGACAGTGACTTAAGAGTTAACAGAAACACATGTACAAAACATTTAAGAAGTCAAACTAACTTGTTTTCACCGATATTCTCAAAGCCGTTTAAGAAGAGGTGCTCGTACCAAACGCACTAGCAAACGCTATTAGCAGAGACCTATTTCGATTAACTCGATTACGTTACATCCTTGAGAATACAGCTTTTACTATAACACATAAACTGGATGAAGAAAAAGGAATAACCTTTTCCTCATAGTACATATGTGCATTTTGAACACGTATTCTGTCTGTGGGAGAGTCAAGCTTCAAAATTCAACACACAGGATAAATACTGAATAAATGACCTATTATACAAACGATCATTGCCATCATTTATAGAGTTGGTGACACCTCCTGGGTGAGGAGAGAAAAGGATAATGGAAAGAACTGATTATAAACATTGGCTTCTTTCTTATTGCTACTAATTCAAAGGGCTTATGTACAAAAGCAAACTCTTTGCTCCTAAAGAACAGATTTTAACTTTAGTAAAATTTGTTCGTCACAGATATTGATTACTGTCGACGATGCTTCTTTAAAACTCTAAAACTGTAACAAATTTATATAGCAAGAGTCCTCTCAATACCAACAGCCACAGAATTTTTAAACCAAAGCTTTTGTAGGCAAACAAGATTTCTCAAAAAAAAAAAAAATTGAAAATTGAAGTGTTAGAAAACATGGTAAAATGCAGTCAACAATGAATGTGTTATAAGTAGAAAAAACATTAACCTGGAAAAATGTTAACTAGCAAAGAAGGTTTTCATTTAAAATAGTTTTGCCCCATTTTTAAGGGAGAGAGAGCAGAGACAGAAAAACTAAGTTGAGGTCGAAATGAAAATCTATTATCCCCCCCCTCCCCAAAAAAGACCATGAGAAAAGAAAAATGCATTTCTCAAGTCAGTAATGAGAATCTAATCTAACATGTTTGCTCAGGTTTCCTGAGCCACACGCTAATTTTTCAGATATTCATAATAAAAAGATTTACTGACTTTCTTCATAAACCATATATTTCTTATTTTTTATATCAGCAGCTTTAAACGCCCTCTGCCTAAAAAAAAAAAGACTCAAAACCTCATTTTAAACTCCTTAGCTCTCCATTTTCCCCTAGGATTTTTAAGTTAAATTGATCTTATTTTCCAATAAAATTCTTCTCAATTCTAAATTGCAATACTTTATAAAAACAGTTTTCATTCAAGCATTGTTGTTACCTAAGTTTCATTTCCATGACAAAGAAAGGTTTTTGTTAAAAAAAAAAAAAAAAAACTTGTAGTAACTACCCTTTCTCATGGATGGTCCCAAGGTTCAGGGAAAACTCCCTGGAGAGCGTACGTAGTTTAAGACTTTAAGACCCCGGTTTTATCTGTAATCATCTCCATCTTCAATGAAAGATTCTTAAGTACTGGGATTATCAACTGAATTTACATCCTTTATATGACTGTGCCAACCTAGAATGTACTGACGACTTAAAAAAGCAACCATGCTGAAAAGACTTGGAAGGAAAGTCTGACAATCCCTGTCTCCCATTCCCTCAAGACAAAACAAAACAAAAGAAAAAAGACAGTCCATGGTCCACAGTCAAAAATAGAGGATATGGTTAACTTGGCATGGAATTAAAATACTCATCTAAAGCATTCAGGTTTTAATCAACTAAGAAAATCTAGCGTACATACATCTCGAATTTATAACTAGCCAAATAAAAATTCTCCAAAGACAAATTTTTAAAAAACTTACTTTTGAAAAATATTTTGAAATAGAATTTCAAAAATACAAAATATGCATTCAAAATGTCTATTAGAAAATATATCTAAGAACAGTATCTCAACTTGATTAATCACTGAAGTGATAATTTACAGTTTTATCTGAATTTAAAAAGAATTTTTCAGTCAATCATATGGACAACGGAAAAATTTAATTCCTAACCACAAACATGTCATGATTAATTTGTTTTAGGCAAGGACAGGCCACAAAAGAGTAAAGCACAACTTGCCAAATTTCAGAATTAAATCATCCGGCATGAAAAAAAAAAATGATGCACTTCAGAAACCAATATTTTTAAGTCAAATTAAGTTTATAATAAGGCTAACAATTAGAGGAAGCAGCTTAATCCACACTAAGGAATAGCCCCTTTTCCTGCATGTTTGTACTGGTCTGATAAAAAAAAAAAAGCCAACAATCAAACTTCCCAGCCTTCACATGATGTCCATTTTAAACATCCTAGCTACCATGCAGAGGCGATCTTTATGATCTTTATGCCGGGGAGTTGAAAAGGCTAACACTCAAGCGAGCTTAACATTAATGGCGTAAACAACATTAAAAAGAAAAAAATATTACTTAGAATGTATCACTCTCAACCAATAGTCTCCAACATTTAAAACTAAAATGGTTACTATTTCCAACCAGAGAGAAATGAACAAACAGTTGTTAGAGATAATGACATAACTGGAATTCTACATTTGGAAGTTTAAAATTATTGAAGCCAAAGGTTAGAAACTTTCTAACAGAGAACCAACTCTAAATTATCGTTTAGAGGTTTTGGATCAACATAAACACGTAAGTGAGAAGTGAGAAGTCTTTTAGAACTAATCAGATACACTCAATTTATTTTTTTTAATAGTACACATGAAATGAAAATATGTCTGAACTTTTTATAATGCCTTATCTGTCTGAACTCAACATTTCAATTCAAAGAATAAAATTTAACTTAAATCCTAAATATCATCATGACCTACTTTTTTTGTCTATAAAAGATTCCTTCTAAACTGTACTTTAAAAAAAACAGCAAATTTTTACTAATAGTACTCAAACTTTTAATTTCCCCAAAATGCCAGTAAAAAATGTTTTTAAAATGTAATAAAATTGTCCTAATAATTTTAAAGAGAAAGTTTTCGATGTTTGTAAATACAAATATGGACACAGATTGACAAATGAAACGACCTACTATGATTTAAATTTCAACTAAATTTAATATAGGTCAGATTGAGTATGTTACACATTTTGCTCCAAACATTTCTCCTGCAAAATATAAAAAAATAATAACTGGCGCCCCTTAGCGCTCACATTTGGAAATACTAGATTTAAGAGTTCCAGCTTTTTTTTTTTTTTTTTGACATTCCAGAAAGTTTTCTGCCTCCACAATCTCTCAAATGCCAACACAAATAGGAAAAGCAGAACCCCTTAAAGGGACAGCTCAAGTTTTCTCTGGAGCAATTTGGAAGTAACAGATTTGCTGTTTCAACAGTGCGGAAAAGCCCACGTCAATGTGGGCTGCTGCGGCATGTTTAAGCTATGGAACGACGACAGTAATACCTGTTTTGTCCTTTCAAAATGGTTTCTATGACTTTCATGACAACAAAAGCTCCTGGATTCTTCTTTAACCATCTTTTATCACGGACACATTTCCGGTCTTTTGTTCCTTAGTGACATTCCAACTCTCTAAGCTTTGGACTCCTTTTTCCCCAGCTCTACTGTACAAAGCTCGAGATTGTCGTGAAAAATCAAAGATCCATTGTTCATCTCTATAAAAACAATTTTCAGCTTTCTTTAAACAGTCCTTCGGTGATACTTCTAGAGAGAAAAAGAAACTCCTTGCTACTCGATTTTCAAAACAGACTTCTCTGTTGGCCATATTTTTTCTCTAGGAGTTGACAAAAATTCACAGCTCCTAGGGACTGATCCTTCGGGTCACTGCTACAAGAACTTGTAAAGAAATCCCCGAGTTGGCCAGAACTAACGCTGTCATTCTGCCTCCCCAAAGCCCTACACCGACACGGCTTTTCTGCAAACTTTCCCTCGTTTGCATGTTCGGCCTTTCCAACGTCTTCATCTCCTGTCCTACAAAACTAAGGCGGCGGCGTCCTCGGGAGCAGCTCTCCGCCGAAGTTCTTCCGAACTGGGGACTGCGTTCAGCATTTGTCCTCGCGGGATTTCGTGCCTCCCCCCCC
>NW_011889293.1:218024-229792 GCF_000151845.1 Pteropus vampyrus | reverse complement strand
GGGCCTCGGCGCTGGGTGTGGGGCCCGTCGGACCCCGTGCTGCGGGGGCAGGGCGGGAAGCGGACGCGCCGTCGCTCGCGGGCCCTGCTGTAACGTTTGTACGGCCCGGGGTCCTCCCCCGCAGGACTGGTTTGCAGTGGGCTCCGCCGCCGCTGTGTGGTAGCTGGGACCGCACGACGACCCCTAAATGTCCCTGCGGTCTCGGGTTTCGAGAGCCGCCCGGCGGGAAGGAGCCTGAGCAGCGGCGGGTCCCGCGTGGGCGCCCCTTGTCGCCCCGACGGTGTCGCCGCTGCCCGTGCAGTGCCCTGTCCGAGCGGCGGGCGCGCCTCTGGGGACAGGGTGTTCTTTGTTGCCGCATTCCGTTATCCCGGGCGCCCGCTCCGGTCGGGAATGAGCACCGCGGGCTGGGAAGTTCTGAGGATCGTGTATGGCGTGTGCACTGTTCTGCTTCGTGATGGCGTCGGAATCCAGTGATAAAATGCAAGCACAGTAAAGAAATGGGGGGGAAAGAGCCTTGTGCCCAGTTTGAAAATCGAAAGTCAACATTTCTACTTGCAAACTTGCGAAAATAGTCAGACAGTGGGCAGGAGCTTTTTCCACGCAGTGCGATGGATTTCAAGTATTTAGGTTAGTTTGGGAAAGAATTTTCTTTCCGAACAGCAACAATGCAGTTCTCTGGTTCACGGAACGTCATCAGTCACTAAACCTGCATTTTATTGCAAGCCCTTTATGACATGTTCAATTAACAATTTAGACAAAATTACTTATTATCAAAATGATCACTGCGAGAGACGTGCCTGAGATTTTCTGTTAATCATATCTACTGTTTTGAACGTAATTGGGTCTTTTTGGTCAAATTTTGCTTTAAACAAATTCTTTGGACTATTAAGATTTAGTTGTGTTGAAGCTACTAAGTGAATTTCAAATACTTTCCAACGGCAAGTAACTTCTGGCCTCTTTTTTTTTTTGAAGAACACAGTTCGTTTTTAAAATAAAGCTACTTCATTAGAGGAAATGGAATTGCCTTGTTGGACAAAGCTAAAAACATTTAACTCTCAGTATTTTAAGTTATGCAGCATCCATTGTTGTTAATAGAACCGTAGAATATTCATGTACTGATTAAAGAATGAATTGTGTAAATGCGAGGAATAGTAATTTGATCAAAAAGCTGTTGTCTCTTTAAAAACTGAAGTAAAGTATGCTCCTTCAGTACCTAACAAAATGATAAGTAATTTTAAAGCATTTGGCTAGTAAATTATTTATTTGATATGCTAGTGTAAAAGATTCAGTCTCCCTTCTTAATTGGTTCACTTCTATATTAAGCTCCTAGGCCTTGCGCTAAATGCTCTGCATGCATATCTCATTTAATCTTCAGTTTGACCTTGTGGCTTAGGATATGCTGTTATCCCCCATTTTACGTAACGGGAAACCCAAGGAGAAGGGGGTTAAGTAACTGATGCAAGACTATACAGCTCATGAGTCCTGGGTTTGGGATTCAAATCCATTTATATTTTATTCAAAGCCCGTGTTCTTTGCCCTTCTACTCACCCTATCCAGTAAGTCACATTGAGCGTTTTGACAGATTTCAACCATTTTTGACCCATAAAACCTGGAATATCACATGGTTCACCTGGTTCTTACACTAGGTGAAGCAGATCCGAGTTAAAATCTGGGTTAGGCAGTACCCATTTCCAGAGTGTTAAATCTCTTATGATAACGCATTCGATAATAGTTACTATGTACTATTACCTTTTCAAATGCACGTGGATCGCTTCATCTCTCTGCTCACAGTTCTTAGATGGTTCCCCTCTCCAGTGAGCAGTCCAAACACTTCACCGAGGCCTATGAGCCCCCTGTGCTCTGACCACTTCTGCCAGGCTGACCTTTTGTCCACCTCTCTTCCCTTAGTGCAGTGGGCTCTAGCTCCTGGACTCTCCTGCCCCTCCCCCATCCTTAAACAGGCCCAAGCAGTGGGGCACAGGGGCATCTAGTAAACATGCGGGGGAGTCTCCCTGACCAAGGCCAGGGAGAAATGCTTATGGTGCTATGTCAAGATTCCCTTCCTGAAGCAGGTTTTTCTATCTGAATCTCTTTAAGAAAAAAGAGTAAAAAACTCTTCTTGAGTTTTTTGGGCTTTGCACTTGGTGTTTCTTTTCCTTGCAGAGTTTTCCCCCACATACCTGCAAGCCCACCTCCCACCCTTGCTTGGTTACCACCCGATAGAAAATAGTGCATGCGTGTACACAAACGCGCGCACACACCCTCTGTTATGGTCTGCTTACCACTCTTTAATTATTTTCATAGCATTTATTGCCACCTGACTCTGTCTATGGATGTAAAGTTTGTCACCTCCCCCTACACCGTAAGTTCCATGAGAGCAAGGACTTTATTTTGTCCTATGTGGAATTCCCAGCACCTCGAACAGCATGTGGTACATACAGGCACTCATTACAAATATGTTCGAAAGAGGTATCAAGTACTTGTCATGCACCAGGAGCAGGGCGAAACTCTCGCTGACTTTATTTCTTACACTCCGTACGGCAGACATTCGAGGTGGGCTCGAAGAGCCAGGTGCCTCATTGCAGCCGTGTGCCCTGTCCTCGGCTCCCTCCCTTTCCTCCGCCACACTCCTGCCTCAGGCATTCGAGGTCTATGTTACACCACTCGTCGCCCCACGTATAAGTGCAGCGAGAGCACGAAAATTCTTGGGATGCATCACTTGCCTTCAAGAAGCTTAAAAACTTAAAAATTATTGTGGAAAGACTTTGATCACAGGTTACAAAAATCTCTTTATACGATATTCACAAGTTACAGTGTACACGGACTATATGAATGGGTGACCTTGCAGTTGAAGATGCTTATAATAGCATTTACCATTGTAAAAAATTATATCATCTAACATGTTGACACAAAAAATAATTCCATATCTAACATCAGTAATTAACTACAAGCGATAATATCTTTTCTGTTCCCTTAAATTTGATTGTATTTATTTGTTTATTGCTATTCTTGACATTTAAATCAGAAAATTATGGTATTCCACACTTTTTTCCCCTTCATCACCATGGAGTTATTGCAGGAACTCAAATATTCCCTTGATTTAACAATCAATCTTTGATGGCTTTTTGTCCCAAAATTTCTACAAATCTTAATCCTTAAATTTTCCTTAAAGGAAATGAGGCATTCCCAGAATCTTTGAAAAATAAATCTTTGTTTATTTTCTTAATCGATCTCTTGGGTCTCCTTTTGAATGGTGAGATGGCTTATCATGTACTATTTAAAAGGCTGCAATTGACACATTTTAAGTATGAATATCTTAGTCAACAAACATTTGAGTAGATGTCCTTAGCCCTAAGGCACTTAGGGGCCAAGCCGAGAGTTAATCTCACGTGCAGGGGACAAGCTAATAAAAGTGAATGATTAAGACAAAACACTTTAGGAATGGCAGTGAGCACCGCTCCAGGCCTGGCAGCCAGGGCAGGGCTGCCCTAGGAGGCAGACTTGACCTAGGGCTCGAGGAGACAATAAAAGTGCTGAGGACAGGCATGGCCCCAAATTTAGAAAGTGGGAAAATCCGAGGCTTTAGGGTAAGAGTTCCCATCAAGAGCGGTAGATGCCAGATTTTGCTCGGCCTTGAGTGTCAAGCTAATGTGTTCACAGATAAGAGACTTGGGGTTTTTTTTTTTTTTTTAATACAAGGAAATTAATCAAAAAGTAGTTAACATGGATTCCGGTCAGTAAGGCACATTTATATCCTACTTGCAAATACGGCGCTCATAAAATGTAAGGCACTGTTCTCCACAGCCAATCTAATGCTAATTGTGCTGCCTCTTTAAACCACTAACACCACGGTTGCGGATATAATACTAACATTTAGCTTAACCCACTGCGCAGTTAAATGTTAACTGACCGTGTCAGGTTTCTGCTCATTTGACCCTAAATGAAACTTTAGAGGTAAAAATATTCTCAGCCAAGAGGCAGCCCTTGTGCCATGTAATCCAATCTTTATTCCATATTTAAACAAACTGAAACTAAAAAATAATTGTCTTAATTATAGGAATATGAGAGAATTTAAAAAATGCATTTTGTTTTGATCAACTTTCAGACCGATTCATAGTCTTGTGATTGCAAAACAATTTCCATAGTGTTACCCCTGGATTGAGTCGATTCGTTGTTTTTTCCTTCAGGATGAATCTGTAATTCGATTTTTTACCATATTAAAGAGATACTGTTTGATTCATAGTCTGTGCATTAGTTTTAAATAACTATGTAAGTAAGCATTGTAAGAGCAAGGGAAGCGCCTATTCACGTCCTAGACATTTAGTCAAATGCCATTATCCTTTACTAAAATTTAACATATACCTTAACACTGCATTTTCCCGGTGATTTCTGTATATTCATGCTTTCTAAACAGAGTTCTGAGTGGGCCCAGGGAGGCATAAAAGGACTAACATTTATAGAGTCACTACAAACTGTTGGGCACTTCAGTTACTACACAGAGGCCCTGAGTTAATTATTATCTGCCTTATAGTCAAGGATCCTAGGCTCAGAGAGTTAACCCAGTGATGTGACTCTTGTGACACAGCTAGTAAATGCTGGGGACAAGATTCAAACCAGACCTTCCACGTCTCGAGTGATTTACAGTATGATTCTGGCCCTTCTGTCCACTAAATTGTGTACCCCGAGGGCTATGTCTTTTAATGACAGAAATACTGTTACTTTTGAGTCTTTATTTTTTCAGTATTCTAACCAATGGTGATGTTGAATCTTTTCAAACATTAAGCTGTTACAGCTAGTTGAAATACAGCTAGTGTCACGTAGAGAAAAGATCGCTGTGCTGGGTATAAAAAGGCCTTATTAGTTCTCTCCTAATGAGCTGCGTAACACTGAGTAAATAGCTCAATCCGAGATTCGAACGAAGTGATCTGGGAAGTCTTTTCAAGTTCTGTGATTCTGAATAAGATGTTCTTATCCATATCAGCAAGTTGACATTGTTGTAATTTAATTTCTGTGTTTAGGATAACCCTGTGTACGTACACGTGGTCCTTTAATGGCAATGAGAAGTGTATTTGAAATTTTTAGGTGTCCGATTTTGCGCTCCTTACTGAAGTAAAAAAAATATTTATGGGTTTTTGTTTCCCTTGGACATTTCATTTGACTGAAAATCTTGTTTTTCATAATTTCCAAAGGATTAAATTAAATCTTCCTTTTTAAAAAACATATTACAGCTTAATAAAAAATAGAGCACTAAGAAATTGCGTCTGGAGCTCCTAGTGGAGAAAGTTACCATCGGGAGTGAGTAAAAATTCCCCGGGGGTAATCAGGCGTCTTCCTTCCTTTCTGCTCTGATTTTTAAAATGCTTTACAAGCAGGCTACTTTCAGTAATTACTTGTTTGAATGAACGAAAGAAAAAAGGAACACATGGACATACTTGGGCTCTAGGTAGGACAAGCAGCTGTGTAAGCTGCTCACAGCCCAGAGTGCTGACCTGAGTAAATAATGGCATCTGAAAGCCCTTGCCTTCGTGACATAGGAAAACAGAGCAGGAGGGAGGGCCTCCGTGTCTGTCAGTTTCTACAGTGTGATTCAACGATTCCCGAGAAGGATTCTGGAGTGCCAGATCGGTCTCACTCCGCAAGACCCATACCGTTTGGGGCGATGGGACCACAGCATCTATAGTCACCTGAATGTATAACAGGCCTGAAAATGAGCACCTCCTGCGTTAATGCAAACGGGGCTTATTTAGCGATGGCATTTTATCAGAATCACTTAAACTGTATTATTAGATATAAGATTAAAAGCAATTATTCACAGCAGCAATGTTCGGCCAGTACACATGAGTACAGCTTTATCAGGGCATAGTTCTCAGCTGCAGCCCAGCCGTGCCCCAGAGCCCCTGGAACCCCAGAACCAGCAACCGAAAGCAAAATGCCTGAGGCCCTGCCCCCACCCAGCTGGCAGCCCCGTCATGTGTGCTCTGGCCATACCGCTTGTTAAAAACATTTTGAATATTACCTCTGTGTCAGTTTATTTACATAGAAAGTTATTTCATATCTTCATGTCCGTTAAACCTGAGTTCACTAGTTTTTACTAATTGCAACATTTTGAAATGGATCATTTCTTTTGTCTAAAATATGTAATAGGTTCCATGGGCATCTATTCAAATTTTGAAAGAGCATTTATACAAATCATGTTAACCCAGTTGCAATGAAATAACCAAAGTCTCCAGTTTTACTTTCTCTTTTTTACCAAATAATGTTTTAATAGACAGGTGGTTGTTACCAGAGCTGAAAAATGGTTAATCCTCCTCCTATGGTAACCTCTGTGTATGTCACACCAAAGAATCACCTCTGTTCTCTCTCCCCAGCCCTGGACAGCCATTCACGTGCCTTTGCTGAACTCTACAAGTAATACTGATGATGCCAGCATTTACTGCTTCCTAATTATTCTGCCCAGGCCCATCTGTAAGAATGCGTTACAGTTACATTTTATAGATCTTCAAGGGCCACCGGCTTGATTAACTGGCATTAATTACACTGTATTTTTCTCATTATCCACTGGGAGTGAGCATTGTTGTTTTAGATGAGATAAAATGTAGCGTAGTGAAACGAGTAACACTTCTCTTTCAGAGTTCTGAAACGGCTGCTCTGTGTTTACTGTGGGAGCCTGGAGTTAGGCGCTGGTGGGAACTCGCACGCCGAAGCTGTGACAGACGGTGGGGCTCTCGTGGTGTGAGGATCATCTCTCTGTACAGGTGAAGCTGTTAAAGAAGCAGAAAGGATGTGAGCAGGGAATCCAAAACACTAAACTGTGAAATCGTGAAATGAGAAGGAGAAAAAAGACTTGGGTTCACAGAGTTCAAAGATGGGCCTAGAAACGGCCCCATCAGCTGACATGCCAGCAGTCACCCAGCTCCCACTCCAGTCCCAGCTTCCTCTCTGGCGGCCTGGCCCGCGGTGGGCAGAGGCAGCAGGCCCTTCTCTGTGCCAGGTCCTTGGCCTCTCGGGACCGATAGCCAGACTTGACTTTCTCCTCTCCCTCAGCTGACCAGGTTTCAACATTTCAGCTGGTTTGGTGCCTGATTTCAGGAAAGCACACTTAATCAAACAGCCCCAACCAGGCCTTGTCACTCCGGAGGGAGCAGATACTAAGTGGGGACAGCAGCAGCCGGCTGTGTCCGTGTCATCAGAGTGACTGAGCACCGAGCCTGGTGAGGGAAGGAGGCCTTTCGTCTCTGGGCTCAGACAGCTGGTGTCTAGTAAGCACTTCCTTCTGCACAGTGAAAATATGAAGTAATGATACCTCAGCCTCACTGCGTCACCACCTGCCAAGCCATAGAAGTGGTGGTTCTCGCAGACGATGTGATAAATTGTCTTTAAACCCCAAGCAGTGAAACAAGGTCCTAAAACATTCGTCCCTAAGGCTTTGTCCTGGGAAGAGGCAGCTGAGCACAGGGCTTTAGAGCAGTGGCCTTAGACGTCCTGGGTTCATGGCTCAACACACTGCCACTTCGCTAACTATGCCTCTCCCTTCTCCTGACGCAACTTAAGGGTGTCGTCAGGGTTATGCGAGTGGACACATGTGAGGTGTCCACTCACATGCCCTAGCAAGATCTCGGGCACACAGTAAGCTTTCAGTAAACGGAATTATTTTAATAGAGACTAAGAAGGGTAAGGTCTAGATATAGCTCATATTATCAGTGCACATGTGTGTCGGAATGTGTGTAACTATCTCTAGGTTGAAAATGTGTCCACAGAGATCAAAAGTAGTTAGTCATCAGTTTTCTGCTACTTCCTATTGCACAAACTGTTTCCTGTCCCCAGGACTGCTGACACTAGGAAGTAAAAGGACAAATAACTTGATGAAGAGGAGCCCTGATTCCGGGTGGCTGTGTTTTCAGCAGCAGCAACAGTGGATCGACAGCTGGCCCCGGGCCTCTGTGCTCTCTAGGCCCAGTCTTCACTCAGCTGCCCGACTGTAGAAGCAGCTCTGTAGCGGCGGTGGGGGCGGGGGAGGGGATAGCCTGCCCCTCTCCCCACCGCCGCCCTGCAAACAACTGAGCTGGCAGTGAGCGGAGGGTCCTGGGAAGGTCAGTCTTCTGGAAGGCCCAGGCCCAGGGGGGATGGGGCCCGCCCTCCTGGAGCCGCATCGTCGCACTTTGGTGTTCTGACATGGACAGTTGTGGGCTGACCCAGGGCTTAAAACATGATGCAGCATCAGGCAGACCAAGGGCTTCCTCCAGGTCTGGGCAGGCCAGTGGCACAGGTGAGCGAACCTGCCCTCAGTAAAACCACACTTTCTCCCTATCTCCACAGACAGCTGCTGAGCAAGGCGGTGAGCCCCCAAACTCCCTTTTTAAAAAATCAGATGCCACGGGAAACAGTAGATCATGTTTTGAGGAATTTAAAATCTGGGAGGAGACAGATGCGCACACTCCCACAAGTGGCTTCTGCAGGGGGGCTCCTTTAGGTCACACTGGAAGACAGTGACAGCTCTAAGTCCCCTGGGCCTGGGTCATCCCTGAAGCAACATGATCACTCCGAGCGAACCTGCAGAAGGCCCAGAAAGTCTAGGTCCTCGGCAAGACAGAGTCCCTGAGCCCGGATTTCCGTCACCGATCGCTGTCACCAGGCCCCAGGCCCCAGGCCCCAGGCCATAAGTATTGCCTCCAAAAAATCTACCCCAGGAGCCAACACTTTCTCTCAAGTGATTTTCAGGGCTTCAAGGTGATCTTTATAGCGTCATTTCAAAATGAGGGCTGGAATACACAATTAAATCAAGGTGATGAAAGGGAGAGAATGTTTCTAATAAACAGTTTTATAATTATGAGCCCGGCTTCACCGTGAATCACATACTCCATTATAATACTGAAGTTGAATAAAATTTGTGTTTGCATCATAGGTGTTCTTATGACAAAGGGGAACTCACACTGTCACTAGAGACCTGGTGCGCGATTCGTTCTGAATTACAGTTGAACCCCTGACATTATAAGGGCTTGATAGGAATTTCCTTCTCAATATCTATGTTTACGAAAACGTCTTATTGTATCACGTATACAACAATCATTCACCAAGTCAGGGAAATGTTATAGACCACAGCAAAAGACTTAAATCACCCATTTTTTACACCAGATTTTTCCAAGGCAAAGTCTTGGTCATATTATTGAGCCGTGTCACCTGGATGGCACAGATCTGAGCTCGGGACTTGGCCCTCCCTCTTGGTACTGCCCCTCGGTACTCCCCCTCCCCCACCCAGTCTCAAGTTCAACAGCTCTCCTCTCTGCCTCTGCCTTCTCCCATTGTCTCTGTCATCTTGGTCAAGGGTCATTTCCTACCAGCCCAGCAGCCTCTCTGCATACAGTCTTGGAGGCGCCATGAGTTACTTTAATCTTGAAACTTGCTGGTGTGATGTGGTATTATTTTTTATTCGTAATATAATATATGCATATCAACACCATGGTGTGTCTATCCCATAATCTTTTTCTTAATGTCTGTCACTGCACATCTGGATGGGAAACTTTGCTGGCACTTTAATATAGCTTTAAAAAAATACTTAACATAAGATTTATTATTCTATTAATCCTTCATTGTACGGCATCCACAACCGACGTCACTGTAAAGGAAGAAAAGGGGAAGGCAAATATGCTAAGAAGTGAGCTTAATAGCAGTTTGATTTTTTAAGTTCTGAACACAAAAATCCCACACCTTGCCTGCTAGCTCATATTTTTAACTCATTTGTCTCTCCACCCCGTAGTATTTCTGTAGCTTTAGTCCTCCCATATATTCTAAAGTTCGGGTAGGTTCAAGATGGCTCGAGAAGGCTTTAAGATTCTGTGTTCTGTCTGAAGTGGTTCACGAGATCTACGTGGGTGAGCAGAGATCCGGGTTTCTGTAAAATGTGAACCACAGGAAAATACGAGGAAGCGTTAGAGACCTACGACCTGTCCTTTATTTTTTTGTTAGAATTGGATTCAATTAGTGGTCAACTTCACAAAACTAGAGAACACCGTCATTCACTATACTATCCATTTTCCCTCTTCAAGAGTCAAAAAGAGGCCTCAGATCTGGGGAGAAAATCTTCATGCTAATTAAAGCTCACAGTTTGTTCTGTCTGGGCCTCATCTGCACAGCAACCAGAAACGTCCATGGCCCAGCAGTTTTAACCGAATAGTTCAGGAGCCAGTGTTTGCCCTTTGCAATGGTAAGCCTGGAGCGATTTCAGCTGTCAAGCATCTCAGATCCCCAGATTCTTACAAAGGAGATTTGCAAAGCTTGTAGTCTTTCCTTCCTAATTTAATTTAAACTGCACTCGTAATAAAGAGGCAAGTGCACGCACTGGCTTCCCTCTAACGCTGGCGTCAAATCCTGTATGACACAGATCCCTCTTGGGTCTGAAAGTTAAGTTCTAGAAGTATCTCAAGAACTGTGTCCACCCCCGCCACTCCCTGGCCTTAGCCAGCGCCATTCTCCAGCTCCCCCGGCCCCACGGTGTTCTTCCCCGCCAGCCCCTGGCAATGGAGCCGCTCACTTCTCCTTTCCAGCTCCTCCCGCAGTCCCTCTCCCCGGCTCCCGTCCCCCATCCTCCTCCTCCGGCCCACTGCAGGACAGACAGACGCAGCTTCCTCAGCCCCTCAGCCCCACCGCCTCCAGAACAAACACAAACCAGAAAAAGGACAAAGGAGTTTTAGTTATCGAAAGGTCAGAGTTTTAAAAATTACAAACACTGGGAAAATTACAAGGTTGCTAAAGAACCTCAGAAAAATCCAGCAGGGGTTTACAGAGCCTGACCTCATTTCCATTTCAATGGAGACCGGTAAACCATTGCCAATCTCTCCCAAACATTTTCTGTAGTTAGAGGCCCCTGGGCGCCTTCCCAGTCCCTGGGGTGTGCTGCCCTAACTGTTGGGGGCGGGGGGAGGAAGGACTGTCCAGGCCCCGTTTCTGACCCTTTGCCAAAGGAATCCTTTCTCCTTCCCCCCAAGGCTCCTCCCATGGGCTTCAGGCTACTTGCTCTGACCTTCAGTTTGCCACCATGGCCCCTAATGGAGCCCTTCGTGTTTGAGGGCTCGGGGACTTATCCTCACTGCCGTCCTCCCAAACCTGAGACGACCCCACCGGGCCATTCCTCACTGATCTTGCAGTTGCTCCCCTGCAAAGCCTGGAAGCCACCAAGCCTCCGGGGCAGAGCAGGGCGTGGGGCGCTGGCATTGGATTAAAACTGGCCCAGCCGCGTGGGACAGCAACGGAAGGCTCTGGCTCGCTGTGACGCGGGGCAGACAGCTGGCCGTCAGCGATCCTCAGTCTCTCGGCAGCACAGTCGGGACCACTTTATGGTCGCTGTGCGGATGAAATGAGGCAGTGACTGTAAAGCCCTTAGCATGTGCCTGGGATACAGTGATTGCTCAGTAAATATTGGCTATTCTTATCGGTATTTGCTTGCTGCTTTGGGTGGCCTGCTCTGTGTCATGCACGATCGACACAAGGCACTGGGGGGACAAAGCAAGTGACTGTCTCTGGCAAAGGAGGCGAGTAAACCAAAGCTTGCCAAGCAATGGGAGGCCTTTCCGTGGACTCGAGCTTTGAGTCCTGAGCAGGGGGAGGTGTACAGGTCCTTGAGTTCCAACTGGGAGGGTCCTCTGCACCCCAGGCCGATGGCTGGTCCTGCCCTGGCATGCACTTGGCCCTTCAACAATTGCTCTACTTAATGAGAGGATCCCGGCTCCCCAGTGGCCCTTTAGACTCAGCAGGAAAGAGCCCCCTGGAGCCTG
>NW_011889293.1:207815-217974 GCF_000151845.1 Pteropus vampyrus | reverse complement strand
GCTTGCTGCTTTGGGTGGCCTGCTCTGTGTCATGCACGATCGACACAAGGCACTGGGGGGACAAAGCAAGTGACTGTCTCTGGCAAAGGAGGCGAGTAAACCAAAGCTTGCCAAGCAATGGGAGGCCTTTCCGTGGACTCGAGCTTTGAGTCCTGAGCAGGGGGAGGTGTACAGGTCCTTGAGTTCCAACTGGGAGGGTCCTCTGCACCCCAGGCCGATGGCTGGTCCTGCCCTGGCATGCACTTGGCCCTTCAACAATTGCTCTACTTAATGAGAGGATCCCGGCTCCCCAGTGGCCCTTTAGACTCAGCAGGAAAGAGCCCCCTGGAGCCTGCCTCTGTGGACACCCTCCCTCACCCTCCCGCAGCCTCCACATGGGGCTTCCTCTGAGACACCGTGCTCACCCTGCGGAACAGGCTAGTAACACGGCTTCCCCAGTCAGGTGTCGCCTGCGTGCCCCCCACAACCCGGGCCTTTACAAGCGTCATCTCCCTGAGTCTCCCCAACAACCCTGCCTGGCCAACTTGTCTTGTGTCAGACCCTGGCTCCAACAATGTCTAGTTTTGCAACTTGAGGCAGGTTCAGTAACCTCTCCGTGCCTCCGTTTCTGCATCTTCCCGTGAGGATGGTCTTCCTGCTCACGGGTCGCTGTGAAGACTGTGTGAGCTGATGTACACAAAGCCCTTGGACCAGCCCCTGGCACATAGTCGGGACTCAATAACTGTCATTATTATGCCACTAGTTTTCAACCCATTGGCAGAAGAGAGGTGACTGATGAGGCAGAGTTTGACAGGGGTTTACCAAACTGTATTTCCTCTCCTGCCGGGACACACAGCAATCTTCACCGCCCGCCTCCCTTGAAGTGAGGTGTGGCCTCACTTCAATCAATAGAGCACGAGCTGAAGCGATGTGTACCCCTTCTAATCAATAGAGCACGAGCTGAAGCGATGTGTAGCCCTTCCAGGCCTGGCCCAGAAAAGTCCCCAAATCCTCCCCTGGGGCTGGCAGGAACGGGGACTTGTTGAGGATACGGGTCCCAAAATGACTGCCGGGGAAAAGCCACTTTGCAGACTTCTTCACCTGCACAGTCCTGCCCCCCAAGAAACACGCTATTGCTGCATTCGAACCACTGCATTTGGCTAGCACCCTACACAGCCTTTACTCACAAAGCTCATCTACCGGAGCTCGATGAAGGATCAATTTGCAGCAAACTGTCTGAACTATAGTCGTCTACTCGGCATGTCACCCCGTCCTCCTCTTCCTTGCCAGAAAACCTCTCTCGTCTTGTGGAGAAGCGAGTGACGTTGGGGCACCAGGACACCTCCGCCACCATCTGCAGGTGGTGCACACATGACCCTAGGCCCTCCCGAGAGGCTAGCCCATCGTTGCCACCGCTGCCATGGAATCTGCAGCAAAACAGGGCTCTCTCCTTGTGGTGGGTTGCTGGTTGGAGAGGGCGTGGGAGTTTCAGGGGTGCAGTGGCCATGGCGGTAATCACCGTGTGGAGGACCAAAGGCAGAAACCGACACAGATGGAGTGGCTCCAATGTGGAAGCCCGTTTCCAGCATCGTCTGAGCTCCATATTTGTTAACGTCCAGTCCACATTTCCCAGTCACCTTGGTCAGTGAACCTCCTTTTCGGTTAAGCTCATCAGGGCCAGCTCTCCCTTTGTTGGAAAGGCAAGTTCCCAATTTAGCAGCCTCGCCCTTTCCCCTAGTTCCCTCGGGCCTCGGGCTCAGCTCACTGCCTGCCCTCCCCCAGTCCCATCTTCACATTATAAAAAAATATTAAAACTCCTTAAATAATCAGTGACAGTAGCATGCATGACTTCCACTGAAGGAAGAGGAGTATTACTCACTCACATGTGGTCCTAACTGATGACACTCGCGGTGAGGACGGGAGTCTGGCTGTCATGCCACAGAACAGATTCCATGCAGACAAACTCAGTAGGCCTGCCCGCGGTTTTTTAATTGCACTTGTAGATGTCGGGTGTGCGTGTCCCCAGAATGTGCCACTCCGGCGTGCAGGTTATTACGCACCAGAATCAACGGAAGCCCGACACACTCGGGAAGAGCTTCCTACTCCCGTTTTTCTCAGAGATTCAGCTAGGACAACCTGCTTCGGGAAGGTGACATAGCACCGTAAGCATTTCACCTTGGCCGTGGTCAGCGAGGCTCCCGGCAGGTTTACGAGAAGCCCCTGTGCCCATAGCTTCCGGCTGCCCAGCGAGAATGTGCCTGCCAGGTGTGTTCCCCCTTCCTCCAGTACCTGCCAGTCGCCTAATCTTACTTCTGAAATCTAAGACCCCTTTTCTCGCTTTTCTCCTTTGTCCCAAAGTCATATGTACCCAATGTTGCTGCCCTGTTTTTGGAATTATCGTGCGTATGTGAATCCCCACCCGCACATATTAAACATTTTATTTTTCTCTTGTTAATCTGCTGTACATTGTTTGAATTATTCAGCGAGCCGGAAGAATCGAAGGGCGGAGGGGACAGTTTCTCAGGCCCCACCCAACAGACTGCACTTTTATTATTAAAGATTTCTTAAAGCAGTAATGAATGTGCGGATTGAGATTGCAAATTCCCTCCATATTATGTTGCCTTGTAATGGGGCTTGATCAATAATACTTTGATATGTTTTTCCTTTAAAGCAACATAGTCGCAACCCTAGAGATTTGCAACAAAAGGCAATTACAACATAAATTAATGTTTACGGTGATATAAGTTATCCTCCCAGTCTTCGCCTCAGTCTTTGGGGCGAGTACAACAGTGGTCCCCAACCTTTTTGGCACCAGCGACCGGTGCTCTTATGAGCATCTGACGCCTGATGATCTGAGGCGGAGCTGAGGCGGTGATGCTGGTCCTGCGGAGCGGCTGCAGACAGAGACGACACTCCCCCGCCACTCCCCTCCTGCTATGTGGCCCAGTTCCTGATGGGCTACAGATTGGTACCGGTCCACAGCCTGGGTGTTGGGGGCCCCTGAAGTACAGCACATCCCCCGATCTGGGTGGGAATGTTCTGTAAAATATATACTCCGCTCGTTTTTGTCTCAAATAACGTCAGGTATTGTAAGGCTTGTATCTTTGAATTTTATTTGAATTTCATTTTGAAATTCTTACTTAAACCAATTTCTTATAAAAATCGGCAATTTTAAAATGCTGCTAAACTGTTCAGCCGTTTTCTTTCATTCCGGTGAAAACCGGGCTGGCCGTTTCTCATGCAAGTCTTTCCCGGCAGCCACTTCCAGGCTTCGCGTTCTTATTTTATTTTTTCGTCTTTACCCTCCTTTATCGCCCTTGCTCTGCACCCCCGAAACCCTCTAAGTCTTTAGGAACCGAGCTTTTAAAAACCTTGCTCTACGCTGTTTCCTGGTTACGGGACTTCTGTTTAGGGCAACGGGAAAGTTCCGGCGATGGTGTTGATGGTTACACAGCCTGGTGAATGTAATTAGTGCCGCCGAATAGTGCACTTAAAAATGGTTAAAATGGTAAGTTTCATGCATCTTTTGCCACAATAAAAAAAATCTCATTCATACTTCCTGTCTCGTATATTGGTACACATCACTAAATACAGATCCCCCCCACTCATGGATAGCTTCGACTACGAAGGATGAAAAAGTCAGTCAAATGTAGAATGTAAAGCAATTTCATTCCTTAAAAAAACTTACAAGGTAGAACAAAGCACACACATCCTCTGCCAGCTGCCTTTGGCAAACCGCTCTGTTTGCTCATGCGCAGAAAAAAGCCAAGCCCGGCCACCGCCACCCACAGTACTGACTAGAACGAGACCAAGGACCCCCGGAGACCGCGGGGCGTGTATTCGAGTTCCCATCCCCTTTTCATCTTTTTGTCCCCCTTCTTGATTCACATGCAGATGAACCCAGAGCAACTGCTCACTATATGGCTTTTTCACTCTAGTCGGGAAGGTGGAGGGAACATCTAAATATTTATGAGGCTTTCTCTCCCGGGTTTATGATGCGTCCTTGTTGGATGTGGAGGAATTACGTTAATGAATGCGTGCCTGCACACACCGACACAGAAACCGGGCAAAAGGGAAAAAAACACACACACAGCGCTTTGTCGGCACTCACCAAACAGTTCCCATGAAAAGCAAGAAAAGAGGGCGAGGGGGAGGAAGAGAGATTTAAAATCTGTTGCCAGGAGAGAAATAAATTGTACAGCTCGACACAAAAGCGGGAACAAAGTTTCATCTTTGCTTTCTGGAGTTGCAAATGTAACTGTTGTTCAAGTTGTACGAATGTGAACTAAAACGCGGTGGCTGAAAAAATGAGGGCTGGCTGGCCTGGCTCTTGCCAGTGACAAAGAATATTAAAGACGGAGTTTCAGTATTGGTAATAAATCATTTATCAGAAAACAAAGAACTAACCAAGGTTTCCTTTTAAGCAGGGCTTTATACGTGTCCCTTCAATACGGGTCATCTTTTATTATTGCTAGGGTTTTTATCATACTGCCCAAATACAGCGCCTTTCCGTTTTCATTACACCAGCTAAATTCCACTTGAAAGTGAATTCACCCTGAATGTGTTTGCATGAAATTATATCTACTTATGGCTTAGACTGTAAACCATCTTCAATTATAGGTAATCTTTATGATATTTTAATAGATAGAATAATATATTATTAGCACACTGGAACTGAAATGCAGACGTATTAATGGCCTTAATATCACTCCGCCAGAACACAGTCATGTCGCCAGCCTTTAATCATCCTCCCAGCCTCCCTTTCGGTTCTGCTCCCAGTGAATGCAGAAGGCGGAGCGGCAGGCAAGGCCCCTGCCCGGGAGGGCGCGGTGGCTCCGTAATTATCTTTAATTATCTTTAATATTCGTGCAGCAGGATGGTAGATTGAAACGTGTACTTAAATGAAAAATATTATCCCTCGACTGATATTTATTTTTATTTGTAGGTCATAACATACAGACATTAAGGCCGTAGTTGTTATTTTCGCAGATTCTTGCTGGATTCAAGGACTATTGAGGCTGGTTCTCGTAGCCCATCTTCACAAGGTACCAAAAGAGGCGGAGAAATCCCACCTCAGACCCAACGCAGCCCAAACCTGTACGATAGCTGAAGGGAAGGAAAGCCGAAGAGAAGTCTCCAACTTCTATTAAACAAAACGGAAGGCTTCCCTTCACATTTTTGTGGCAAACCGAAAATTAATTGTTGATTGTTAAAATTTATTTGTTTTCTCACATTAGAGTAAAATATAGAACATATTTTTCTATTTCCAATCCCGCCCCCCTCCAAAAAAGAAAAATCTGGTTACTTGGTTCTTAGTTATTCGAAATCCAGATAATAATTGACTCTAGCCTATTTATGTAACTATTGTTATAATCTAAGCATTAACTACTCTTAGCTTACAGAGTGTCTTTAAATCAGTTTTATCAGTAAAAAAAAAAAAAAAAAAAAAACAAGAGAAAATGTTCCCACAGAAATTTTGGACAGTCCTTTATCTGATACAGTGACAGAGAAATGTTTTGGCTCAGCATTATTTCATAGTCATTTATTACTTACTTGCTCGAATGAATAGGCACTTGGCTAGATCTAAGTTTAAAGAAACCACATACAGGTTTTAAAGAAAAATTTAGTGAAAGTTTCAGAAAACTTCCAAATTCCTCCTGAAAAAAAAAATGTGTTGCTCACAAGATATTTCCAAAGGCATTTAGTGTAAAATTGGGGAAACCAGTAAGAGCATTTGGTAGATGTTTTTAAATGAAGGCTGCATGGCTTTGATCAAAAAGTTGAATACATAAATTCTGTCCTCCATTTATGCATAAATGAACATAATGTACATAAACAGAGCTGTTCCCCCTATTCATGGACCTTGCTCAAACTCAGTTCATGTCCCGCACGTCAAGCTGCTGGAGGCTGTGAGCGGTGTCGTGTCAGTCCAAGCTGCTTGGTGGCCCGAAGCCACCCCGCATTCATCACCTGGGCTAGGCCAAGACTGGCACTTTGCACATTGTCACACCACAGGAAACAGTAGGGCTGGCCGTTTACAGGCTCCACACCAGAAGGCCGTGACCTGCGTGGAGAAGGTTGAGGGTCTTTAAGAAAACTTTCTCTTGACTGAAAATACGTTCCTCACTGGAATACTTGACTTCTTAAAAATCCCTGTTAGTTATATGTTTTTTAATAACATGAATCTATTCAGGGAGGATGCCGTCCGTTCTGACTGAAATTATTGTGGTGGATTCACCTTAGCAGAGGAAAAAAAGTCTAATTTAAAACATTGAATACACTAAGGAAGGAAAGATTCAAGCCCTGGCAACAGTGTCGCGTAGAGGAGCATACTAGAATGTTCTAGAATGTTCTAGAATGTTCTAGAACAGGGCTCACTGGGAAACTGAGATACGTTTTTGCGGTAGCTGAGAGACTGGAACATAAAGGAGACGTTAGCAGGGCCGAGAAAGCTGAGGACTAACTTTATAGTCTGTAAAAGTTTGTCTCTGAAAATGACAACTATTTTTTACCTACAAAATTGGAAAATATACCTTAATGTATAACCCACTCATAGTGAGGAAACAGACATTCTCATATACTAATGCTAATACTATCAATTGATAGATGATTTCCGCAAGGCCATTTGATCATATATATCAAAAGATTTAGAAGTTAGTGTGTCTTTGGGCTGTAATGTCACTTCTGGGATTTTATTTTGTATAAACAATCAGAGATGGGCAAAGATATAGCAATATTATTTCTAATATAGGAGACAGAACATATTTATTTTATTATTAATTATTTTATTTTGTTGCTGAGCTATATTTTCTATAGAGAAAATTGTGTACTTTGAAATCAGCCATAAAATTTGTTAAGAAAAAAACGTTTGTTTGTGGTCTGCGAACCCCATTGATGGAGAGTTCCTTCCAGAAACTTCATGCAAACTACCCCAGTGTCACAGAAGGGCTCCAGTCCAGGGGTGTATCGCAAAACTATGTGCAGATACTCCAAAGACAGTGCCTCTTGGAAGACGTGCAAAATGTCAGAAAAATGGTCGTATTTTGGGAAATGTAGACAAAATTGAAAGTTTTAAGTAATTCGATTACACGTATTTCTGAAAATAGTTCATAATGTCTCATTTACTTTTTAAAATACAAATAAAAACACAGGAAATATATGCAACACTTAGCATTCCTACTCTTAAAATCTTGGAGACTTCCTATTTTGTCTAGCCTCTGCTTTTTGCAGTGCAATTTCATTTCCGTGGAGTTCCATACAAATAGGAAAGCACTGAAGAGCATCATCTGTTCTCAGACCAGAACTGACCTGAATTTGTATTGAAATATCTAGGAATACATAAAAATATCCACATAAAGCATTAACTCAGAACTGAAATATTAAAGACAGTATTTCGCAAGGGTTTATCTCACGGTTTGATTTTTGTTTCTCAAACGTTTTCAAATATTTGATCCTTGAAACCTTCACCCAATTCATTGTGAAGTTAAAAATGCCGCCTATTTCAGAATATTTCCACTTACTTCTCAAACATGATAGGAAGGGGCAGACCAGCCCCAGCGGTGTCCGTGGCAACACTGGGAGTGGCCGCTGTTACACACGGTGATGTTTTTCCGACCCGACACTGTTGTCGCCCTACGCTGACACACATGTTGCACAGCTGAGCCTAAATCCAAATGGAATCGAACAACGTTCTGGCTAAATGCCAAATCCGAACCTTCCCTGGCCTGTCTCCCTCATCCTCTGACAGTGTGCCTATGTGCAGGCTCGTCCGAAAATGGTTTGAAAATAGGTGGCGGGGGCCGGGGGGATTTGTCAGTATTTGCACAATGAAATAATCGTCTTATTTTGTCCATATAGACAAAGGACCAGTCAAGTCAGTGAAAAAATATATATATGTATATATTTTTTAATATTTGATGAGTTGACTTAATTGTATGGTTCGTTTATGTTGGTTATTCGAGTTATCTATCTACACGGTTGCATCTTAAATCTGAATTTTCACACTCTAAGGAAAAATGCCCATTGAATAATATTTTCTTTTTTCTTTTATTTGTTTATTTTTAAAATTTTTATTACGCGGACATTGGTTAACAAAAATCCAGTAAGTTTCAAGTGTACCATTCCACAGTAAGGCGCGCGCATGCACACACACACACACACACACACACACACACACATTGCATTGTGTGAGTACGTTTTGAGTTATGAACATTCTGCTGTAGTCTGTATTTAAGTGTACAAGTTACACGAAGCTAACATTGAGTCATGAATGCTCTGCGTGGGAAAGCCCCACAGAGGTCGTCTTGGCCAGTGACGATCAAAGGGCCCGGGCTTCTGTATTTCCTTCCCTGACTCCTGCAAGGACAGCAATTTTACCTCCGTTTTGTATACTGGATTTCCTGAAACAACGACAATACAAATACAGCTCGAAAACCGGCGGTCCAGCCTAGCCTGCCTCTCACGTCACGCCTGCGCAGCATTGCACAGAGCCAGATCAGCTCGGAGCCTTCCACCCTTGGCTCCTCATCTTCGGGGGAACTGCGGGCCCTTTTTAGAGAGTTGCCGTGATGTCGCTTTGTTGAAGCCGTCTTTTCACCATTTTAGCGTCCACCACTGATTTTTTCCAGTGATCAATTTGGTGCCCGTTCCTGGGTTTTCTCGATTGTTAAAACCAGTCGGTATAAGAGAGGAAATGAAGAATGAGACTTACGTAATCCTCAGTTTTAAGTGTAATTCATCTATACAATCATTCAGTCTTCCTAAACTATGTGCATGGAATTTGTTTGCATAGATGTAATTCCACCAAAGACTTCGAAACTGCGAACTAATTACGTGATCTAATTTTGGAGCTTTTCCAAACTTAATCTCTGAATTAGTTATCTTTTGCTCTTCTTTTATGTGTCATCTTGCTTTTTGACATTTCATTAGGTATCAGAACCAAGAGAGACAAAGTACAAGCGTATTTATATTTTATCAAGTTTCAAGATAACAGCAAGTATTTTACCCCAGACTGATCTACAGAAGAGTTAGGTGGTTCCCAAACCAATGTTTTGGCAGGAAATAAAAGTACAAATAATTATGAATAGCGATATCTTTAAATATTTTTTAAAAATAATCCTGAGAAGAACAGTTTTTTTGCTGAATTCGATTTTCATTTTTCATGGAAATGACTGTGTGCATGCAGGTCCATCCACGTGTGTGCGTGCGTGCGTGTGTGTGTGTGTGTGTGCATGTGTGTGTGTGCGTGTGTGTGCGTGTGTGTGTGTGTGTGTGCGTGTGTGTGTATGAGCGAGGTATGGTCGGAAGGAGCTTTGGATGTTGTATCAGAAGACCAGGGTCTAAGTCCTGTCGCGTGACTTGCTGGTTGTTTGACAGTATGGAAGTCACTTTTCTCTCTGAATCTGCGTTTTCTCATCTAAAATCAGGGCTAACAGTGCTTGTCCAATCTGTTTCAAGGGCTTATCATAGCAATCAAAGGAGATAGGGTATGTGAAACTTTATTATTAATTACGTGTATAGGGCTCTAATTACATATACTGGTGAGTGGTATAATTACACCAACAATTCAATATAAGATTTGGGGCAACTCATTCAACTTTACTGAGCCTTGTTTCTTCATATGTGAGGGTGGATTATAAGGGACTCGTGGGGACAGAAGTGTAAGCTTGAGGACAGATAACTAGTTATGACTCCTCTGGTTTTTTAAGGAACATAAACTCAATTGGAAATAGTTTAAGCAACAAAAAAAAAGTGTTTACCGAAAGTCCTCAGTAACCATGGCAACGAAGCAACTGAGCCTTAGATATCACTGGACCCAGAACTTTCTTCTCATTGCATACTGTTTTAAGTTTCTCAGACAAACTTCCTACACGCGGCTGGACACACAGCCACCAGCAACACATCTCACAATTTTGCTACAAGAAGAAAAACCCTAGCTAAAATTGCCCACCTCCTTGCCCCAAGCCCAACGCCACTTGAGAAGTCCCAAGAAAAGCCTCCAGCTGGCTCAGGTCGGGTAAGGGGCCCTGGATGGGAGTGTCACTAGTCGTCCCCACTTGAACCAGAGGGTTGGAGCGAGAGAGAAACGGTTTTTCCAAGAGGAGAGTCGGTGTCCCCAGAAATGAGGAAGGGACAGAGGTAGTCAAAGCAGTGAATGTTCACGCAGAAGCGCAGAGGGCTG
>NW_011889293.1:195107-205935 GCF_000151845.1 Pteropus vampyrus | reverse complement strand
GGGGGGAGGGGGGAGAGGGGGCGGGGACCGGATTCTGTTCTGTGACAGTTTCCACAGTTTATCTAACTATCCATACACTTCCTCCTCTTCCCTGTTCTTCCTGTGGGGACAGTTTCGCCCCCAGTGCCATGAGATCCCAGAGGAAATGTGAGCACTTAGGATGGTCTACATCCACATCCAACTGCAAGGCCAGGCTTTCTGTTAACAACTCAATCATGCCATGAAAACGAACCTCGCTCCTTAAAAATTTGTTTAAGTCCGGCGCGATGGACTCACTCATGCAAGGCGGTCGATCCGTGAGGGTGTGCTTGTCTCGTACAGAGGCAGAACTTGGTTGGTCCCATTACTCAGACACCAAAGTGTTTAACTCTTTAAAAAACATTTCTGACAGAAAAAAATTAAATGCATATAGCTAGCTACCCGAAGTTTGCACACATCAGTAATTCCAATGTTTGGTGAACGAGTTAGTCTTTCTATGCCTTTGGGGTTTGAGATGCTGATACACCCGCTCGTCCGCGAGTTCAGGGGGAAGGGTCTCTCTCTTTTCAGCTCTTTGTTCCTCCCCCGCCCCACTGCCAGAGGGGAGGGGGGGGACGGGAGGGGGGGGAGAGAAGGGGCCCACCCCCCTAACTGCTTGAACTGTGTACCTGGATGGAAACCCGCTTTCGCAGTGGAGACGGAAGCATTCGATACCCACGAATAATCCAGAGCGGGCTGTAATTTTCATTCTCTGGGCTTTCTATTGGGAATATTAACATTTTGGGGGCTCTGGAGGACAAGAAAAGAAAAAGGCCTTTTTATTGAAAATCCTTTATGCACAACCTCACTGCCCATCTCCTGAAACTGATCACTTCTGTAAAATGTCATTTTATCTGGTAGGAAAGTTCAAACCCTGCCAAGGACAATATTCCATTCTTTGTATCTGTGAGGGCTAAAAAAAAAAAAATTAATACTGTTCCTCCCACCTTCTAAGTTCTTCTAGCTGGGCTAATAATCAAATTAACAGAGACAGATTAATAGGAGAAAATAAGATTTTCATACGAGCGCATGGGGACTTCATATAAGCATGAAAATTCCAAAGACAGGGAGGCAACATGGGGCATATATGACATTTTGAACAAAGGAGGAAAGGAGGAGGCGGGGTCTTAGATTTCGGAAGTGAGAATGTGTGATTTACAGGTAGTTGAGGAGAACAGAACACACCTGGCAGGCAAATTCTTGCTGGGCAACCTGGAAACAATGGAACAGGAGCATCTCCCTATCAGGCACCTGCCTGAGGCTCTGTTTACTGTACTTAATAAAAAGTAAGCTAAGGCAAGGACATCATCCCAAGATTTCCTGCCTGAAGCAATTTTTTTTTCCGAACCTCTTGCGCAGGAAGGTTCTTGCTTAGCCTTTTGTTTGTCAATATCCAGCTTGAAAGACAATACCCTACGAGGCAGCTTCCAGTGGCAAAACTGTGGTCTCCTTCGTATCCAAGATCTATATGTGCGATTTCTCCTAACGTGAATTCTCTTTCTATCAGAATTTTGTTGAAAGCACAAGATTCTTTTCCATCCAGTGACGGGAACAGAGGGCTGACTGCGGCATGTCTTCTTTTAGGTGACACGTGGCACTCTTGGGATAAAATAAGGGCTGAGGGGGAAAGTGGCCCCTCCCAGACTTGTCCTGAGGAGATGAGGCAGTGACAGCACCTAAAACACCCGTGGCCTCCAGCCATCGTGCTGCTGTGGGGGTGGTGCTGGGGTACCGAGGGCATAGCAGGCTCCGGGTGCCCCGTATTCTGATGTGACACCCGCTTCGGCATCCAGAGATGAGGAAGACGTGTTCGCCTGCCGGGCGGTCAAGGGCTTATGGGAATTTTATTTTCAGAAGCGGAGCGGCTGCCAAAGAGATAGCGAGCCCAGGAGGCGTGCTGAACGCCGAGCATGCCACCGTGTCTGACATCAGAGTCCCCGTTCTCATCCATGTTCCGCCGCTAAGCAGCCGTGTGACTCTGGGCACGTCCGCTTCTCCCTGGGTTTCGCCTGTGCTACCTTTACCCCAGGTGAATTCAATGACATTTTCTCTAACTTCTCATTGAGCGCCGACGTTCTATAATTACAGCGACCCATACCAACGAGGATGTTAAGATTATTATGTGAGTGATGAATTCTCATCAGTGATTAAAGAACAGATTCCTATGGCCCTTTAAGCAGGGCTCTCATATTATTTTCTCAAGTGACCTCTGGGACTATCCCGAGATAGAGCCTTACTAGCAAACCAATAAACCCCAGACAGCAGGGGAAATATCCTGTTATCAGATCAAACTAGCAATGAGGGGAACCGCCTGATGTCTTAATTAGAAGAGCAATAATTTATTGAGCACCTGCTATACCAGACCTTGTGTGAAACCCTTTATATCCATTCCCCAGTCGATCTTTGAAAAACCTTGTTAAGTTTATAACCATTTTATAGATGAGGAAACCGAGTCTTGCCCGTGGCACTGAGCTCGGACGTAAGGCCATGTCGCTGACATCACACTCATATTCTTAAGCACTCCCTTGCTCATTCCTCAGGAAATCACAGAGAGCTTTGGTAAAAATAACAGCAACACTTCCTTGGGATCGATTACACGTCATCTCTTGGGTTTAGAACAGGGCCTGCACGATGTTGGTTCTTGTTGAAAATTTGTCAAATGAAAAGTCACCGCCCGGTTGCTGGCAAGGTCCCTCGCTCCTCGGTGTTACCATCTGCGGAACAGGGCTGTCCAGCGGAATTGCCTGTGATGACAGAGATGTCTGTTATCTGTTGTCCAGTTGGTCACCTCGTGTGGCTCCTGAGCACTTGAGATGTGGCTAGTGTGGCTGAAGAGCTAACCACTAAATTTTACCTAATTTTGATGAATTTAATTCTTAATAGTCACATGTAACTCATGGCTGCCATATTGGACAGTGGGAGTCTAGGGTACAATATGGGCGAAATGCTTGACATGCAGTAAGAATCTGGGTTTACCGATGAGAAAACACAGACTCCTTGAGATGAAGTTGTCTCGCCCAAGGACGGATGGACTGGAAGGGATAAGACTGTGACTCAGCCCTGAGATTTTCTGGTCTAACCCAAACGCATCCTCTAGCGTGCTCCCGTGCAGCATTACAGAGAAAGGAATCGAGACTTTCGGGTTAACGGAGCCCCAGCACACCAACAGACAGAAACAGCGGCTGATCATCTCCACAGTTTGGGATGGTTTCGCACGAAGATCTCGATGGCCATTTAGAAAGGCGAACTCGTTGTCTTTTGTCAAAAGCTCATCCGATAAGAACCATCACAAACGGCATCTGCAGCCCCGGCGCTGTCCCCTAACGGCTGCGGTGGGCGTGTTGCCAGCCAGTGCGCCACCGAACCCAGCTGTCAAGCAGCCGCGGTGGCCGGGATGCAGCCTGGCGAGGCCCGAGGTGGAGCGAGCGCTGTGGGCATCCTACGACTGCGTCGCTCTAAGGCGGCGCTCCGCGCTTTTCGCCGGCATCTCCCGAAGGTGCCGTTTCAGACCCTTTTCCTGCTCAGCCTCTCGCCTGAGCCTCAGCACCGCAGGTCTGCGGTTTATCTGTTTATCTCTGTACTGTATGCGTATCTGTGCTTTATTCATACAAGTTGTGATGTTTTTCTCTTGCTTCCAAGAACTAATTTTCATCCCCTTGCAGGGGGCAGGGTTGATACCACCTTGGTTAAGAATGTTCTAGAATGGACTAACTCTTGGCAGCGAAGGGAGGCGATGTGGGAGAGGCACTGGCTCCCGTCAGGCAGGCTTGAGCTGCACTCCTGTCTCCGCCTCTACGGCAAACGACTTCATTGCTTCGAGGCTCTGTTTTGCTTTTCTGTAAAATGGGGGTAAAAATATCCACAACCCACAGGGTTGTTGTGAAGGTTCCATGAGATTATGAATATTCATGAAGAGCGTGTGGCAAGTGGTAGATGCTCGCTCCCTCGGTGCTGGCTGGTGGTATTATTTTTACCAGCACAGAGGCATTCTGGCAATGCGGCCGATTTTCAAACCTGTTGTTTTCTGGAGGGGGCTTTACAATGTCGAGGAACAGCTGCTTCTCTCACGGCTCAAAAGGATACAGGGTCTCTCATCCAGCTCAAGTCGGGTCTTCTAAACGCTTATTAAGGCCCGTCAGGGCTGATGAGACAGAAATCACAGGCAGAGTCTGCCTAACATAAAATATGCACAGTAACACTATCTTAATTAGATGTACATGTCTCTAAAGATATAAATAAATGCTTCTTTTTTTGATATGTGTGATTTAATAGCCTAATAACAGGGGAATGTTGCTGAGATATAATTCAGGGGGTGAGGGAGAAATTAATAAACTCAAATATTTAAAGCTCAACAGCAATTAACAACCCATTTAAAACAAATTTCCGAATTTTAATGTTATTTATCCTGATCCAACCAGGACTAAGCCCGGGGTTCATCGTTATTCATTTGCAGACTTCACAGGGTGCCCTGCCCTCTGCCTGGGAGACACTTGGAAATTCCATGATGCCTGTGCAGCCGGCCGTGAAGCCAGCCCTGGGCACAGCGAGGGAAGTCAGAAGTCCCACCTGAGCCGTCGCCGGCGCAACGTTCCCCGTTTCCCCCGCTCACTGCTTCTGCCTCTCCCGCTTCCTCGGAAACTTGGATTTCAATTTCTGCGTGTTTAGCGACGCACACTCGCCCTACACAGAGCCAGACTGCTCTATTCTTAAAGGTCCCCAGAAATCGAGCCATGTCCGCGTCGGCCACCCCTGGTCAGCCGGGGCAGAAGCCTCCGTGCGCACGTGGAGGGGTGGGAAAGCGCGTCCCCAGCTGTACCTGTGTCTGAAGGGACACGGGGTGGGGGGGGGGACGAGGGAGGGCATGAGATGGCACGGGCGGTGGAGACTCTTCCTGAAAGATGTGACCTGTGGGCGGCTGGAAGCACACAGGGCTGGCGGCGACAAGCCGACCCAGGGTCATTTCACTAGCAGTGATTTTTGTGTGTCGACCCGGTAGGGGGCGGCTGGAAGGACCGGGGGTGGAGCGAGACGGTGGGAGACGGTGGGAGAGCACGGTGCGAGACGGTGGGAGAGCACGCGGTCAGCTCTGGGTGCACAGAGGTCCCACACAAGACGCCCTGGACGCAGCCCCTTATTGAGGCCGTCCCTTCTGCTGGAGAAGGGGCCATCGCTGGCCAGCCCTGTCCTGTTGCTTTGCCGTGTCGCACAGACCCCTCTCTGAGAACCCTGTCACGCCCCACCAAGGACCCCATCGGCCATGCTTGTCCCGTGTCATTCTGCCCGTTCGGTCTCAGCCAGGGTCTCTCCTAATCCCTTTCTCTCCCCCAGGAGTTAGAATGTGGAGGTGCCGGCTCTCTGCTGCTTGCTTAGACAGGGGTGAAGCCAGCCAGGAAGTTGGAACTGATGCTTTGTGGCCGGGGCGGGGGGTCGGCGGTGGGGCGGCCACTGTGTGACAGGGGCAAGGAAAGCTGGGCCACGAGAAGCAAATGAAGAGACCGAAACGTACTTGGTAAATGGCCGCGTGCCCGCCCGCCTCGGTTCCGAGGGCCTAACGGCATCGCTCCTGGTCCTGGACTGTGCTTCTGGCTCGGGGGGTTATTTATCTATAGAACAAATCTCTCTTTGTTTTTTTTGCTGAAACTCACATGGATCGTGACAGTGACCAAGGACATCTATGGACACCACTGGCAACTCCAGAATGTCGGAGAAGGCGGTGGACCGAAGACACCCTGTGCCAGTCAGGAGACTCCTCCCCCTGGAAGCTGCGGGGGAGGAGGGGGCAGCGCCATCTGTGTGCCCGGTGAGCATGAGGACACCCGTGGAACGGCCAGGGCTGCCCAGACCAAGCCCACACTTTGGGGGCACCCAGAATCAGAGGGCCGGCCAGCAGGCCAGAGTCCCTTACAGCACAGGCTCTCAAGGCACTGCTGTTACAAACACCACAGCTTGGTGGTTTAAACAACAGAAATCTAGTCTCTCACGGTTCCGGAGGGCAGAAGGTCAAAGTCACGGTGTCAGCAGGGCTGTGTCCCCTTCAGAGGCTCTAGCGCAGGTTCTGTTCCTGGCCTCCCCCAGTCTCCGGGGGCTGCAGGCCTTCCCGGCGGGCGGTGGCTGCATCGCTCCATTCTCTGTCCCCTCCCCTCTCCTCCCTCCCTCTCCTCTCCCTGTCTCTCGTAAGGACATCCGTCCTTGGATTTGGGCCCCACCCCAGTAATCCAGGATGGTCCCATCTTAAGATATGTAATTTAACTGCATCTGCAAAGACCTTTTTTTAAAAATCAGGTCGTGTTCACAGGTTTAGGGGTTAGGACATGGCCATGTCTATGGAGGAGGAGGGGCTGCTTCAACTCACGCCCCGTGGTAGGTAGCAGACTGGGGATCCTCATCATGGAACGTGGGATGCAGGCACCTTTCCTGTTACATCAGATTTAATGCTCATCAATTTTCTTTTACTTAAACTTTTTCTTGGTACGTAATGGACAGTTAATTTCTAGGGAAGGGTTTTGTGCCAGTCAATCAGGCAACTCAGGGGAGAGAGACGCCCAGGTTTCTCAGTGGGGATTTGAGCCCAAGACAAGACGAGATAAGGTACTTAGAGCGACCAGACCATTTATCCTATTTTTACCCGAAGCTTCAGGCCTGAGATTCCGTTTGAGGAGCTGTCGGGCGGGCAGGGAGAGGACGTGGGCCACCCACCAGGGCTCAGCAGAGCTGGACAGTGAGAGTCTGGCTAGCCGGGGCCGCCCATGAGCAAGGCCCATGCAGCTTCAGGCAGGAGACAAGCAATGTGCCAGGTGAGCGGCCCACAGGTAAATCAGTAGATTATAATAAGCAGATGGAGCAGGGGCTTCAGGAAAGGTATATTAATTTTTTTCTATTAGTTAAGCTTCCGTTTTTTCAAGCAACCTTAAGTGATAAAAGGATATTTGACAGCTGCCGGGGCAGCTCAGAGAATGTACAGAACCAAAAACCCACTTCAGGATCCACCAGATCTCGAGCCGTTTCTGTCCCTGAATGCTGCCGCCGTTTTCTAGAACTCCGCCGGTGGCGTACCGCTGCTCGGATAACGTTCACCTTCGAGTTTCAGGTTCTGGAGAGAGAATCGGGCCCCAGTCCAGGGCGACAATAACCAGCCACAGTGTGGGCCTGGCAGCTGAGCCTGGGGGAGTCACCCCAACCGGGTCGTGACAGGCGGGCTGGAGACGGCCGAAGGGGACAGGGTCTGACGGCCGAAGGGGACAGGGTCTGACGGCCGAAGGGGACAGGGTCTGACGGCCGAAGGGGACAGGGTCTGACGGCTGCGCTGGGGGTGGGGGGGCTGAAGGGCGGAAGCCAAGAAGCCGCAAGGAACGGCACCTGTGTAAGGACCTCTTTACACCCCTCACAAGTATTGAGAATCTCAGCGAGACCTAGATGGCCTCTGTGCATCCATCTGCACTGGCCTTACTAAAAATTAAACATAGGACGCGTTGAAGATGCAGTAACATAAACAGGCACGCCATGAGCTGTCAGAGCCATGAAGTCACCTGGAAGACCCCGCCGTGCACACCTATGAGTAAGAGAGAAAGTCAGTGACATCTTGGTGTCATGGGAGGGAGAACTGAGCACCAAGGCCATCCCAGGGTGCCAGGTCCCGGGGGTGATGGGTGGTGAGGGCACAGGGGCTGAGGACTGGCCTCGGGGCCCAGACCCAATGCTGGGGCCTCTGGCTCCAAGGGGTCTGACGCCGCCCTCTCATTGGGAGGAGGCTCAGCCCTGGCCCGCGAGCGAACAGTGGGTGCGTGGAGCCTCAGGGGACCCCGTTCCCCGGAGCGGGTGAGGTCACAGCCATGGGATGAGATGTGGTCTCGTATCTCAGCAAAAACGATTCTCAAAAAAATAGCTTTTTCATGATATCCAAGACGTATTTCTAAGACACATTATTTCTCTGCATCGATCAATAAAAGTGTGAATCGAGCCAATTTATGAATATTTCACATATGGTAACTCTAAGTTTTTAATGCTCGAAGGTGATTTAAAAGTCCGTCAATAGCCTCACCCTTCCGGCCCAGTCTAGGGGCATCGGTTCAGCTGGAGCCCCGCCCTGGAGGCAGGTTCTGCCGTGGGCCGTGCTGGCCTCACCTGGGCCGCTCACCCAGGGACGAGGACTCGGCTCCTTCCCACGAGGACCAGGCGTCTGGGGCGCCCATCGGGGTTCCTCTGAGGTTGGGGGCCGCAGCACAGACCAGCCGGTGGAGCCAGTGGGAGAAGGGGTCTGGGGGGTGACGTGAGGAGCTCGTGCACACTCACGACACGGCAGCCACGCAGTCTGGTCACAGGGCCTGCCCTGGAAAACTGCCCTGCAATAGGACGTGTGACCCTGGAAGGATAACCATGGGACAGTGAGGATGTGAAGGTGACCCCCACGGGATCAGTCCGTCCACCCGAGGCACGCAGGACACGCTGCCCACGTCCCAGCAAGCCTTGCAGGGCCACGGTCCCCTGCTTTGGCGCCCGCTGCGTCCTGCGCCCCACCGCGCCCACCCCGACCCCCGCTCTCCTTCCAATGGGACCGCTTTCAGTTTGGGGCTATTCTCTGTCCTTACCAACCATCCCTGGAGAGTGGGGGACTCTGCTGAACCCAGAAGGCCCAGGGAGCAGCCCTCGGTTTCTCGTGGCCTGGCCCCCAGCTTCGGCCCAGGCGAGGAAGTGAAGGCTCCATGGACTTCTGTTTCGGCGTCCGAGTTCGCGGATGAGGACACAGCCCGCAGGGGTCACAGATTTGCTCACCGCGAGGGAGTCACTGCAGAGCCCGTGGCCACGTGCCTGGACCTGGGCGCAAAGATGTTTGGTCCCAGGCCTCTCCTCGGCCCTGTGCGCCTTTCGTCCAGCTCTGGCCCTTTGGGCAGGTACGCGAGACCCACGTCTAGTTCCGTAAAATGCCTCCGACCCCGGAGAGACAGCCTGACCCAAATAAGCAGGTGAGTAAACATGTTTGAAAAGACACCAACGGCGTTTACACCTTTCCGCACGAGCCGGCTGCTCTCCTGTCCTCCGTGTCTCATTCCTGTTCATGCGCTTGAAGGGCTCTCCAAGCCCGAGATGCCAGCTGATAAGGGATTCAGGAGATTTGTTTAACAATAAGAGACTCTTGAAGGCCAAAGAGTTCTCAACACTCAAAGGAATGAAGTTATGAAAGCGGAAAATTAAACTGACTACTATTAAATTCCACTACGCCCCCCAAGCCCATAATGGTGCTGTGGTGGGTGTGCCCGAGCCAGCCAGGCCTCAGGGGACTTCCCAGATCACACCACTGTGTGACACTTACCACAAAGGCTGGCCCTCCTGCTGAGAGGAGGGACTGCTAGGCTGGAGCTAGGGCCCTTCCCACCCAGGTCACTCCTGTCCCCCGGGGCCGGAGAGGTGAAGTCATTTTCTTTGGGTCACACGGCTGATGAGCGGCAGAGCTGGAGCCTTCAGGAGCTCCTGGTGTCTCGGTCCAGTGTTCTTTCTACTAATGGACACTGCTTCTCTGCCACAGGTGGACGGTCCAAAGTCAGCCGCGGCTTTGGAGCTCGGTGGCATCACATCGTGAATCTGTCCTTTGGGGTTGTGGGTTTGGTCTGCCCTGTTAAACGGGCCCGCTCTGCCGCTCTGGGTGACAGAAGGACTCAGAGCCACACATTTGCCCACGTCCTCCTCTCGTTCAAAAATTCTTCAGGACTTGCCCTGCTCGCTCAAGCTTCTCCCCCTGGACTACACAGAAGGGCTGGTCCTCCTCAAGTACTGATTTCAAACTTCTGGGAGGAAAAGGCCACCTTATCTATTTATGTTAATTATGAAAAGAAGCAGAATTTACTTGACCTTTTAGGATGATACAGACACTTCGGGTCTCCTCTACTATTACTGCCTCGTGCGGGTACTGAGTTTGGTTTCCTGCGACACTGGGGCATTTCCGGGGAAGCCCAGGGGCATGGAGGCAGGACCAAAGCTTAGCTCATGATGGCTCGCAAGGTCACTTCACGACTCGACCCGCCCCTCACATCCAGACTCCTCACTCTCTACATTAGGGGCGCGAGGTGACGCCGAATCCCTTGGCATTTGACACCCCGTGCGCTCTTCCGCCTTCCATGTGCTCACCCTGGATGCCATGGGCATCTAGGCCTGGATGCTTCCTTACTGTGCGGGGCTGTCCGTACATTGTAGCAGCATATTCTGCTAGAGGCCCGCGGCACCCCCAAGTCCTGACGAGCAAAAATGTCCGCGGACGTTGCCAAGTATCCCCTGGGGAGCAAAATAGCATCTGGTGCATCCATAACCACTTTTTTCTTTTTCTTTTTTTAAGGAGAATGGGCTCCTGGACACTGGTCTGTCTAGCAAGCTACTCCTTTTTCATGCCTCTGCTCAAATAGCATCTCAGCCGCAGAGCCGTCCGCAGCCGCCCTGGAAAAGGACATGGTGTCCTCTCTCCGTGGGTTCCTACGCCTTACGGATTCGCACCCGCTTTGGCGCTTCTTCTGTGGCAGTGTGTGTGTTTGTTTGTCGTCCCCCAACCCCACGATGAGACTTGCGCCCCTAGAGGTTGAGGCTTTACGCCTCCAAATCCATATTCTGCGATCCTGAGCACTCAGCACCGTATCCAATCCGCAGAAGGAGCTGAAGGGATGTTGATGGAAGGGACGATCGGCCATTCTAGGCGGCTACTTTCTGGCGATGACTCTCGGGACAGCATCACCGCGACTCTGCCATCTACGGTCGCCCGCGAAACTCAGCCATCGACATAATCTCCGCATCACTAGACATTTGCTTGAAAAATAACTGCCAAGCGAAT
>NW_011889293.1:191685-195057 GCF_000151845.1 Pteropus vampyrus | reverse complement strand
GTGACTTGAACGAAGGCAGGGGTGTCACTACGAGGTAGAAACAGGGGGCTGGCTAAGCTAACTACTGCTCTCCTTGTCTGACCGTGCCCCTTCTCCTACGTTCTTTGAAAGTTCCTGGAAGAAGCCACAGAGCACGGAGGACAGGAGACTGAAATGGAGAGAAGGCCTGTTTCCCACTCTGGGATGGGGATCGTCCCACGTGTAAGGACCTCGCTCTGCCTCAGGGAAGTCTGCATTCTCCCCTCATTCATCGACTGGTGCTTCTTTGCCCTGAGTAACTGCCTTTTAGCTGGACTCCCACACACTTGCTCCTTCCCCAGCTCCTGGAAAACCCGAAGCAGATCGCAAAGGTCAGTCTTATCTCTGCCTCTGTCTCCGTCTTAACCGACCACCAAACGACCCCGGCGTGAAGAAGGACGGCCAGGCCCGTAGAGCGGTGGCCAAAATTCACACATTCGCCTCGCGAAAACCTGGCTCAGAGGAATAAAACCGCATCGCCGACTTCAGCGCCTCTGGGCTCCGCTGGTGTCCGGACGTGTGTCCATCTGCTGGTGTCTGGACGTGTGTCTATCTGCTGGTGTCCGGACGTGTGTCCATCTGCAGCAGAGGCAGCCCATCCTGAACGTCAGTTTTACATCATGGGCTCACTTTCACAGCACGGCATCAAGGCGCCCTCGCTCACGTAAACGCTGCATTCGATCCTTCCTTTCATCTCCAGGGGAGGAGGGACAGGGCTGACAACAGACAGAGCCTCGCAGCAGCTCGTTGACTCGGAAGCACTACCAGCCTTCTGCAGCGACGGGGGAGACAGGCACAGGCACGGAAGGATCCACGCGAGGCCGCGGGTGCTGGTTTGACAAGGCGATGACCGACGTAAAGCCCAGCCGAGCTCCGCGATCGCAATGCTGCGTACGTAGCGCAGGAGTCGGGCCGTCCCCGGGCACGAAGTCGCTCCCACGTGCAGGTCCACTGAATAAATAAGAAAGTAATCGACAGTGTGCTAGGGGCAGGTGCAGCCGCTGGGACTTCGTCGGAGCGGAAGAGCGAGAGAACTCAGAAGTCGTGGGCCCCAGCGTCCGGCGGAGCTTCCGCTGCTTTTCTCTCGGGGGGGTTTGCTACTTCTTCTCTTCAAGAAGAGAAACTTTGAAATTTCGTATTTGATCTTCACTCTGGTCAATGGGAAAAGAAAAAAGAAAAGAAAAATCCAAGTGTTCGAAATTAGTCCAAAAATAAAGAATTCTCATTGGGTCATTGATTTCGGTCCTGAAATCCATGGATGATCATCTCTCTTTTGTTGTATATATTTTTTTTCTTTTCTTCTTTTTTTTTTTTCCTTGCTCCATTATTAAACATCTGAATTTTGAAATGCTCACTGAATGTCTCATTATTATTCCTCCCTCCCTTTGGAAAACAAGTGGCATTATGTCATTTACAACAGCAAGAAGAAATGAAATTTCATGGGAAGGAACTGTCTGCTAAGTTGGAAAGAGAAAAGATGTTGAAGGCGTGTATTTTTTAACTGCTTTTAAAACTATATATATTTAAAAATACTAAATTCAATTTCACGTGTTCAGAAAGGTATAACCTAATTTTAGCATATTAACAATAAAAGTAGTGTTTTGCCCCATACAAAGAAAATAATTAACTTACAGAAGAAATGGGGGTCACGTGATTTCACTCTGAGAGGGGACCGGACGACCCTGCGTAACTTAACAAAAAGGTTTCGCAAAACAGCTCTGTGGAGCTCGTTTGGAATTCCGCGTTACCTACCTCCATCTCCAAATATTACCTGTCTCGACCCAGACACAACGACACACCCTTCGGCAAGGCCAGCCCGCGTCGCTCCGAAGGAATGCAGAGCTGAGGGAGGCAAGCATCTGACGACTTTCGAGGGCGGGTTGAGCGTCCAAACTCTCCCTGAGTCAATAAACACGAAGGTATTTCCTACTTGTGGAAGAAATTCCAACATTTTTGTATGTTACATATTTGAACCTTTGAAACTGGAATATTTTGTCCTACTTCACATAGCTTCACTCCCGGGGTGGGGGTGGGAACGAGCCTTCTGAGTGGTTATTATAAAGCTAAGTGCATAAATATGCATGCGAGGTCATCGTCACCACAAGGCGATACTTAGAAGGTTCAAGTGTTTCTTGCCCAGATTTTTCAACTTGTTGGGTAACAGTAAACCAAAGTCTCCAGCTTTTCGAGGCTGAATGTTGCCTTTGATTATTCTTTCAAAGTTTGCAAGGAAATGTTTCAGAGCGTAGACGGGCATTCGTTCACCCACTTATTTGACAGATCGCTAGCGAGATGTCTAATTGCTTGTGTCCACGTTTCGTGCAGAATGCAGCATATAAGTGTTGTAGCCAGGTCTCTGAAATTGAATCAAGGCATTTCCAGATTTTTGAGCTGGAACCGGGGCAGAGAAGCTAAGCGACTGATCCCACATCACACTGAGTCATATGGTCGAGATTGGAAGTCAGATCTGACCTCCGACCCATGAGTCAGGGCCTCTGGAAGGCTGGAAGGCCCAAAGCACGAAATTGTCCTGGGAATCATGATAATGAAGAGTTGCGTTTGGCCCGTGTTTCACCTCTAGAACTTGATATTTGGATGGGGGGAATTCTTACTGAGCCTTACAGGCTTTCGAACATGACGTTCACATTCAGGATCAACCTCAGCTCGACCTTATGCTTGCAGCAAATTCCCACTTGGAGAAGATAAAATGTTCGTCCTTAGGATTAATTATCCATGTCGCCCTGCTCCCCGGGGGGTGGGGGGGGGGAGCAAAGGCGATGGAAAATAAGATGGATCCTGAGAGGGAGACGGCTGGTACCCGCAGCCCCGTTTTCCTGTCTCCATGGGCAGCGGGCCCACTTAAGTGGCCCGTGGGGTCTGGTGACTGTTTTAGTCCCAAAGTTACAAAGAAAAAGCAATTGACAAACATGAAACAATCCTTCCTTCGTTTCGTTTTGCTCCTGGGCTCCCAATCTCTGATTAACAGGACAAAGCTTGGGAAAGGGGAGCTGGTGGGTTCCAGAGTGACAGAGGCATGGCCTCTCCCGCCACTGTGGTCCATAGAGTGGCAGGAACATCGACTGCATCCCACACTGGGCTTTCTCCGAGCCCTAAGGTGGGTCTTGCCTGGGGACATTGCAGTAAAAGAGAATTGTGTAAAAGACAGACGCAAACTCTTTTGAAATCGGGGCTGAACTGACAGTGAGCGTGGATGCCATCGACAGCCCTTGCAATGTTCCTTGGACAGCTTTCCAAGGTCGGAGCTCAGCAGTTCTCATTTGTTTTTATCCAAAGCCGACACATTTTAAAATCTATTTGGCCAATCACGTGGCCATGGAGATTAGCAGAAACACG
>NW_011889293.1:182788-188760 GCF_000151845.1 Pteropus vampyrus | reverse complement strand
CCGAGGCCCTTGGAGCCCAGCAGAGCCCAGCAGAACCGCAGGCCTCGCTTCCCAGCATCCGCTGATCCCTTGTCATCGAGGTGGTCTGCGTCCGCCTGTCATCGGCGCTCACGCTTCTCGAAGCCCTCTCTGGGTGGAGACCGCTTCGTTTTCGGACAACGCTAATCAAAGTCTTCCTCCCGGTCACGCGAAGCCGGCTTCCTCGTGGTCCTCGCTGTGCCCTGCGCGTGGACTCGGCTGGCGGGTCGGCAGCCGCTGGGCCTGGACCAGGGACAGGACTCCCCCTCAGGAGCGTCCCGGCCCCTCCGGACCCCCCGATTCGCCCCCGCCGCCTCGACCGCCTCCGTTTAGGTTACCCGTTCTCTTTGGACCTTTCATGAACTGTCATCACAAAACAGCGCTGCTGGCGGCCGCTCCGGCCTCCTCTCGGGACTTCCCTAGGATACGACCTTGGGTGTCGACCCCAGTCTCCTGGACCACGACGCTGCTGGGCTTGCTGCCCCCGTCAGCAGTGCATGGGGCACATGGCTCCCTCCGCCCCGCTCAGCCCCCTCGGCTTGGGGACGATCCTCGGACTCCGGGCCTTCGTTCTGTCCTCTGGAGTGGCCCCGGGTCCCCCGAATCCCTGCTAGTGTTTGAGGAGCGTGACCCCATCCCTCTCGCGGGGCTCTGCTGCCTCTCCTGGGCACTCTTCTGAAGGCTGCGTGCGAACGCTGGCACCTTTGCTGCTTCGCCGTCCACAGCCCAGGGCGCGCCTTCCCACCGTGGCTGGAATATTCTATTTTCATCAGCGCGTCTCTCTCCACTGAGTTCGTCTGTGAGCACGGCCGACCCCCGAGCCTGCCATCAACCCAATCCGCCCCTCCTCTCCCCATTCCCTGCGAATCACTGCTGAGCCACGTCTCTGTTACTCTCTGCTTAGGTCGCTTATTTATTTCCAAACTCCTGTGTGTCCTGTTAATTCATGCCTTTACTTGAATTCCGTATTCTAGCCTATCGATATCTTTTCGAATCCTGGTTCCTTTGCGTGTCTTTATGTTTCCTCCAAGCTTTCATCAGGCCCAAGTTCAACATGCAAATACTTCGTGTGTCAAAAGCGTAGACAGACGTCTTCATGAGGATGTGGGTTTACAATTCGGAGACGTCTTTACACGTGCAAATAAGTCAATGGATGGTGGATGGTGGGGGCCAGACTCCTCTCTGTGGGGAGACGGGGGTTAAAGACCACAAGGGAGGAGGCTACTGAGTAGAGCCAGAGTCGCCGGTGTGAACTCACGTTTCGCTTAGTGTAGATGCGGACAGGTGGATACACAAATAATTGTAGATATGCATGCACGTGAGCTAGTAGGCATTCACTTGTGTCCTGCCTCTGTCTGCTAAGAGGGCCAAAAGCAGGAGCATTCCAGGAGCATCGTCACATCCAGGGCCCACATCTTGATTTCTAAATGCAATTCTCCAATAACGGGGACCAGGGTTCCTTGCGTCAGAGAAAATGCAAGATGAGCCTGGAGCAAAAATGAAGAGGTACCCAGATAACGTGAGAACAGAGAGGGGGGCATGCCACAGGGACGCAAGAGCCAAACTGAAGAAGCTCTCGACGGCCAGCACTGTAAGGATGGAGCGAGAGAGTAAAGAATATAACACTGTGTTGTGACTCGGAGTGTAGCATAAATCTACGTGAGTCCATACTGACATAAGTAAATGACGAAATAAATATGAAAATAGGAACAAAAGGACAAATATTTCTTACAGAAGAATCCCAAATAATGTAGATGGTCACTCCCCCGCCCCCACCAGCAGCCCTTGAATGGGGCTGGACTTAGGGACATGCTTCCGCAGCACAGAATGCGGGGTGGGGGAAGTAACTTTACACTGGACGGACCCGTTAAACACTGCCTTGCTCAGGTGATGGAGGTTGCTGTCATCATCGATGTGTCTTGCAGAGAGTGCATATCCTTGAAATGAAGTGAAGAGAAGGACACTTTATCTCTGTGCTCTTCCCCCTCAAACCTATTAATGGAGTTTGCTCTTGAGAAAAACATTAAAAAACGAAATTGAGGGGCAGTCTATAAGGTACCTGACCAGTAGTCCACAAAACTGTCAAGCCATCAAAAACAGGGAAAGACCAAGAAACCGTGACACGGCAGAGACCAGTTGTCTTTGCAACTGTTCTGTATAGCTAAAATGATTCCTCCTCACCAATTATTGGAAAAGAAAAGAAAGGAAAATGCATGACATTGAAAATAATATTCAGTAGACTAGAACGAGAGATCTGTGGTATTCTACCAGTGACCGCTTGCCAGCTGATGTCAATTCAATAGCCGGCATTTTTCTACCGACTCAGACCGACCACAACTGTTCCTCCCCTTGTGGGTAGCTGGCTCCCGACCGGACTTCTGTCAGTGGTTGTGGCAGGGGCTTCAGCACCGGCGCCTTCCCGCCATGGTCTGTGAGTGTATCTAGTTCCAGAACCTTCCACTTCCAAGGCTGTTGCCGTGTCCCGCCGTGCTTTGTTAATATTCTTTCTTTGGGGAGGAAATGTCTGCTTAGAAGTCCACTAGTATTTATAGCTAAACATATCCCGGTCCAGGATCCACATTAAGTTTCCCTCGTGCTATAATCCTTTCCTGTTTCTCGGTGGTCACGTTCCTATCTTCCTGGTAGTCAGTGACCTCCGAGTTTTCTGTGAGTTCTCTCTCCTTCGTCTCTGAGATTTGGTCTGTCTCTGAACTGCCAAGGAAGATGCTTTCTGCTGCCTCTCTCCATCCCCATTCGCGTGATATGCTGGTGGCTCCGATCCCCAGGACTTCTAGACAGCTCCGCCCCCACCCTCGTCCTGCATCCACACAATTTCCTGGCCAAGGGACTGTTTTCCTGGGAAGCCCTAATGTCTCTCATGTCCTTTCGAAAGAAACTTACAGCTCTTAATTGTTGCTCTTCACAGCTCCCCACAAATGTCCCTTCCACTTAAGGTACAGACGAAGAGCCACCCAGGTCCTCCTCATCACTGCCCAGATTCTTTCCATGGCGGGGACTCGGCCGCCCTCTCCACTCCCTTCCCATGGCTTGTCCCCTGCAAGGTCTTCCCCTGGGATGGGCCGCCTCCCTCCCGGACCCAACCCACATTGCTACCACACCTCATCACATGTCTTCAAGGAGCTTTGAATCAAATACTCTCCAGGACTCCAGGTCACTCCGGCGATGTCTGCGACTCCGTGACGTTTATGAACGGCTGTAAGATACATACGTATATTCCACTATCTCTGTAGTTCTTGTGTTCTTGGCTTTCCTTGTGTTTGGGGTTCGTGCTCTGTCTTCTTTAAGAACTTCTTATTTTATTTATATACCTGGAGTTCAGTGAGTGTCATTCGAACAACTTTTTCCCCAGCCGTGCAGCTAGGTTAAGTGTCGTCTGAACGTGTGAGCGTCCAATAACACACAGAGTTAGTTTGTTGAGTTTGTTGTTGTTTACACGGTGACAGTTGCACGCCTGGCCCACTTCTGGCAGGACCCTTTCGCTCAGGTGTCAGGGGGCCTGCGATCCCGTTCCACCACCTCACCCGCCAGCCTGGAAGTTGCCCCAAGTCAGACTGAACTAACTATGCGGACAGAGGTCCCCAAGACCCCCCGTGAGAGGCTTCGCTGACGATGTAGAAGTCCACTGTGCCGTGAGTTAGGTCACGCTGTCAAAAAGCTCGTGCGCTCCCCAGTGTGTGTCCGTGGTCAACCCAAATCCCGCGTCAAAACCCTCTCTTCTCCAGACCGAAGCTTCGAAAAAAGCCTCACGGCATTTCCCTTTCTCTCTGGACGATCCGCTGGTCACCACGCTTTTCAAGCTCCGCCAATCGCCGGTCAATGTCTGTTTCTCTTTATCACCCGGAAGGGCCGCTCTCAGAGTCGAGTACGTTTTCTGATTTCGGTACGGCCACCGTGTGTCCTCTCCCTGCATTCCCTCTGTCTTTCTCTCTGAGTGTCACACGAAAGAGTGAGTCTTTCTCGACCTCGTGCTGGGGACTTGAGCCTACTGTGCAAGTCCGACTGGGAGAGACTGAGAAGGGCACAAGGCCACCTCCAGCCTGCACGTGGGAGCTGCCGGGGATGGCCCTGGTGTCGTGTCTGCGTGTGGGTGCACGTGTTCATGTGGGAGAGTGTGTTGGTGAGTGTGCATTTGTGAGAGCGTGTACCTGTGTGACTGTGTGTGAATGTGTTTCTGTGTGAGCCTATGGAGTGTTTGTGAATGCGTGTGTGTGAGTGCACAGGTTGTGTGTGTGTGTGTAGATAATCAAACACCTGCTCTGAGAGGCGTCACTCCCAGCCTGCCAGGAGTGTGGCCACGGGTGCGGAGTGAGTGACAGAGGAGGATCACTTGCCTAAGTCTGCAGACTTCCTTCCACCGCGGCCACGGCAGGGGACTGCCGCCTTGGGGCACCTCTGAGACCTTCCGGTGGCCTGTTCCACACCCAGCCCTGCTCCCCCGGTCCCCCTCCTATTTCCAGAGTGCTCATCTGACACGCACACGCCCCCTCCCCACCACCAGGAGCCTCAAGTTTCTCATTTGTAAAATGGTGACAATACCAATCGCGAAATGAGGACGTGCACCAGAAGATGTATGGGGGGAGCTTTGCTGGTGAACGGACCTGGCTTTTACGGAGAGCTCCTCTCCACGGGGGCCTGCACTGCGTGCAGCCTCTTACGCTCCGTGTAACTAACTGTGGGCAGGGCCTGCTTCTGCTTTTCTTTGAAACTGAAGAAATGAGCAGAGAAAGGGAAAGATACGATTTTAACTTTCCGCTCGCTCCTGGGCTGTCTTGGTGTGTTCCTAGCTCCCGCAGCGTGGCGAGCTGACCTTTGGGCTCCCTGTGGTGGTGGATTGCTTTGATCGACCTCTGGATGTCTTGACTTATTGGCTTGGGATTGATCTATCGATTTAATAACAGTCATTCATCATTGTCCCTGGGTCAGGATAAAGCACCAATTTATCTCCGGTTTGGCAAACACCATCAATAATAGATGTTTTGCTGATTCTGTTGGGTGACTGAGTTCCATGGCATAATCGCAGGAAACCTGTGTCACTGACACAGCCCCAGTGTCCTCACATAACTAACGACCCCACCCCGTCAGCTGGATCCTGTCCATCTGGGCTCTTTATCGCTTGGGAAATGCGATCCCCTTAATGCATCGCCCGGGGGGATGACTCTGCCAGCTGCACCGCATGGAAAGAGATGCATGTGGGGCGGAGGGTCTCCGGGGCAGAGTTGGGGTGCAACGTGGGGCCCAAGAGAAAGCATCGGCCATAGTCCGTGTCGCCGGCACCTTCCGTTGCCCTCAGCCCCGCACGGCTGGCTGAGTAAGCCTCCTCCTGACAGCTGGCCGCGGCATTGGGAAATGGTGGAAATGAGGTCATCAGCGAGAGGAGATTCACTTCCTCGGGACATTCGTAGCCAGGCAGGAAACTTTTAAAAAGCTGCACGTCCCACCAAAGTGCCTCCGAATGTCTTCAGGATTTTTATTCTTGCTAACAGAGCACGGACCGCACACACCGCACACAGATGTGAGCTTGTGCAAGGCAGCATCATGCACACGGGCGTGCACGCGCAAGCCCTATGACCCGTGCTTCGCTCACTCAGGCCTCCACCCGCCACTGACCGTCCACGCTTCCAGAATGCGTTGCCACGAGGCACAATGCCCTCGGGTCTGCAGGAGTTTGCAGCGTTTTGAGCTCTTGAATGCTTCGTTCCAAACCTCAGGGTTTTGTCCACAGCTCCCGCGGGGGCTGGCCAGGCTGGGAGCTCTATGCCAACGCTGCAAGTACTTTGGGGAAATGAAAGTTGGCCTCCCAAGAATCAAAAAAGGAAATGAATCTAGCTAGCTGGGTTCCTTCCTCCACCCCTTCGAATGCTGGTGGGCTACCCCCGTGAGGCGCCGTCTAGACCCTGGGGTGAGGCTGCGAGACAATTCCTTTTGTGTCTGGC
>NW_011889293.1:178611-181743 GCF_000151845.1 Pteropus vampyrus | reverse complement strand
GTTACAGAAAAGTAAAGCAAAAAAGCGACTTGAAATTTGTTTATTTTAATTAGAAAAAGATTCTTCATCGTCCAAGGCTTGGCCACAGCGGTGAATTTAATAGCATATAATTAACTCTAATGCGCTTATGATTTCACTTGTAAAAATTCTTCCGATGTTGATATTTCTGGGGAAAGTAAAGTATGAGGTTGCAGTTTGGCCTCGGGTCTTGTTTCTGAGGTCTCCTTGGGGACTGCAGAGCCCGCTGACACCAAAGTGGGGGATCCCTCTGCGGGTCTCCTTGGGAGAACCGGGGGCGACAGCAAAGGAGGAGCCGGCAGGCACGGCGGCCCCGGCTTCCTCACGGTCGTGGAGGTGGGGAGGTGGCAGAGAGAGGTGGCACTGGAGAATCTGTTCCGATGCTCTGAGTCACGTCCTTTCTTCCCGAAACGTTTTAGCCAGTTGGCACTTAGCAAATGTAGAACTGGATGTGACTGGCGGTGGTGGAGAGGTCCTCCAAGCGTGGTCGGCGGGAGACAAGCAGGAAGGCGTCGCAGAAGGCGCATGCTGACAGAGGCCTTCCCCCGTGACCTGGAAGCGGATGCCGTGCCCCCGGCCTGGGCTGGACGGGGTGGGGGAGGGGCGGTGGCTGCCGAAGAGCTCACTGAGAAGCCAGCGGCACACAGGAAGGGTGGGCACGTCGGTTGCTTGGGGGAAAGGCAGACAGACACACAGACCTGGGCTAGATGTCAGGTCCAGCCCTGATGTGCTTGCTGTGTGGCCTTGGGAAGGAAAATCGGTCAATGCCTGTGACCCTCTTCTGCAGATTCGCAAATTGCAGCCGGTATGTCCACCTCCGGGTCTTTGTAGGCTGCCATCTGTTCAGTACTGCTGGGCACGGGTCTGGCCCTTTGTGGTGCTCAATGCTCGGGATGTTGTTAAGGTTCAGTGGGTCCAGCAAAGTTCCCTCAACCAAAATTGTCCCCCCACTGACTGTGTCAGTGACGAAAGTCCCGCCCCCACTGAGCCACGAGAGTGTGCTGAGGGCTCCCGCGGAAACACAGACGTGCTCCAGGGGTTGGGGTGGGGACTGGAGAGCAGTCACATTCTCCAGCTGGAAACCCCTGTGCTGAAGGGAGCTTGTCAGGTCAACCAGCCAGTTCATTAGCAGGGCCTGCACACCTGGACAAACCGCAGACCAGTTTGGAGGGGTGACCCTAGGGAATGCGAGAGAGGAGGCCTGGCCCCAAAGGGCTGATGACCTGGGCCAACGGATTAGGGCTGTGGGGGTGAAGATTTTCTAAATTAGCTGTATTGGGGTGACATTGGTTAATGACATCATGTATGCACTTCAGGCGTAAACTTCACGATACTACGTCTGTGTCCTCTGTAGGGTGTCGCCTCTGCCGCCTGTACTTGATCCCCTTTACCGTGTCCCCCCCGCCCCCGGCCGCCAGTGTTGTCTGTATCTACGAGTTCGTTTGTTCACCGCTCTGTTCTGCGTCCCGCGTGTGAGTGACATCGTGTGGTTCTCGCCCTCCTCCGCCTGACTCATGTCACTCGGCTGGCGTCTTGGAGCTTGGCCTTCTCGTGTCTCCTTTCCCGACGAAGCTGGGCGGACTGGGTGTCTGGTGTCTGCCACGTAAAGGGGCCTGATAAGGACGGAGCCCAGGGAACGGGTGCCTGAGGCGGGGGACCGGGGATGTGCGGGATTCTGACACCCGATGTGGCACAAAGCCACCGGGAAGGTGCAACGTGTTCCCAGGAGGAGTGAAAGATTGTTTCTGCCTAGCACCCTGGGAGGCCCAGCTGGAGGAGCTAGGCCTTGAAGGAGCAGGGCTTGGCTGCCTGGGGCCCGGGGCGGGCCGGGGGCCCACACAATGGGCCTGTGTGCCTGAGGTGGGAGGCCCCGTGGAAAACAGTACATTGTAACCGGATCCACAGTAAGCGAGCTGTGGGTTTCAACCACGCTATAAATGCTTACGCAAAACGCCCAGCACGCGGAAAATGAATAACTGGGGCTGCTCTTCTGCTTCAGCCATTTCATTTCTGATCCAGTTCTCCTTTGCAAAACTTCTGGCAGCCTGGTTTTATGATGTTTTTTTGTTTTTTTTTTTTAATGTTTTTTACATATTTTTCCAGCCCCTCTGGCCTTTCTTCACACTAAAACGCCAGTCGGGGACTTGTTACAATGGCATCTCAGTCCCTTTGACTCTGAGCCCCAAAGCCCGACTGGGAACTGGTTCTGGAAGGAAGCTGTGAGGGGTCCTTTGCTCAGCCCTTCCCCAGAATGTTCCATGCAGGAGCCTGCGATGTTCCACGGTGTCTCTTTAATTAGATGTCCTGGAGAAGGGGAATGGGGCACCAGGGCGTCAGGAGGGGCGTTCCCACCTGCTGAGGCTCCCGCACTCTCTCCCCCCACCCCTTCCTGGCTGGCCTCCCTGAGGGACAGCTTCGTACTGGGCCAGCCGCGAAACCAGGGCTCAGCCCCTTCACCCCCGTTCTGTGGTCGAGGCAGGTGAAGGATGCCATATCCTGATCTACTGGAGGACGTGAGCTCCTCCGAATACTGTCAAAACCTCCGCAGAACCCAGCCCCCGAGAGGCCCCGGAGCCCAGCGGTGGGGGGGACCCCCGGAGACTCACTGGAGCGGGGGTCTCCTCGGCTTCCCACGTTCCGTTAAGTGAATAGGAGATGGTGACGCTCACTGCATCCGTCTCCCGTTGCCGCTGTGACAAGCTGCGGTACACTTCCCGGCCTGAATCAACACAGATTTACTCTTTTACTTCTCAGGTCAGAGCTTTAAAATGCGTCTGGAAATGAGTGCGGGAGGCTGCGTCCCCAGAGCCGCCTCCGGCTTCCCGGCGCTCATGCATCTCGCCCGCGCTGCAGGAGAAGCTCGCTCCGGCTTCTGCTTCCGTGGCCCGCCAGCTCTTGGCTCTGACCTTTCCGCCCCCCTTATGAGGACCCTGGCGAATCCGTTCGGCCCCCTCGGATGAGCAGGGCGATGGCCAGGCCGGGGAAGCAGCCGCAGCTCTGGGGACCGGGTCGGAGGCCGCTTTCGTGGGGGAGGCCGTGGTTCCGTCCGCCCCGCGCTGCACAAAGTGCTCTTTTTCAAGGAATAGATTTTGGAAGCGTTGGCTTAAATAAAGT
>NW_011889293.1:173317-178561 GCF_000151845.1 Pteropus vampyrus | reverse complement strand
GCCCGACTGGGAACTGGTTCTGGAAGGAAGCTGTGAGGGGTCCTTTGCTCAGCCCTTCCCCAGAATGTTCCATGCAGGAGCCTGCGATGTTCCACTGCGTCTCTTTAATTAGACGTCCTGGAGAAAGGGAATGGGGCACCAGGGCGTCAGGAGGGGCGTTCCCACCTGCTGAGGCTCCCGCACTCTCTACCCCCACCCCTTCCTGGCTGGCCTCCCTGAGGGACAGCTTCCTACTGGGCCAGCCGCGAAACCAGGGCTCAGCCCCTTCGCTCCTGTTCTGTGGTCGAGGCAGGTGAAGGATGCCATATCCTGATCTACTGGAGGACGTGAGCTCCTCCGAGTACTGTCAAAACCTCCGCAGAACCCAGCCCCCGAGAGGCCCCGGAGCCCAGTGGTGGGGGGACCCCCGGAGACTCACTGGAGCGGGGGTCTCCTCGGCTTCCCACGTTCCGTCAAGTAAATAGGAGATGGTGACGCTCACTGCATCAGTCTCCCGTTGCCGCTGTGACAAGCTGCGGTACACTTCCCGGCCTGAATCAACACAGATTTACTCTTTTACTTCCCGGGTCAGAGCTTTAAAATGCGTCTGGAAAGAGTGCGGGAGGCCACGTCCCCCGGAGCCGCCTCCGGCTTCCCCGGCGCTCACGCATCTTGCCCGCGCTGCGGGAGAAGCTCGCTCCGGCTTCTGCTTCCGCGGCCCGCCAGCTCTTGGCTCTGACCTTTCCGCCCCCCTTATGAGGACCCTGGCGATTCCGTTGGGCCGCCTCGGATGAGCAGGGCGATGGCCAGGCCGGGGAAGCAGCCGCAGCTCTGGGGACCGGGACGGAGGCCGCTTTCGTGGGGGAGGCCGCGGTTCCGTCGGCCGCGCGCTGCACCAAGTGCTCTTTTTCAACGAATAGATTTTGGAAGCGTTGGCTTAAATAAAGTTAAGTAGATTTTTTCTTTTTAATTGCGAAGCTTCTTGGCGTGTTTAGTATGCTGGCCTATGCAGTCGCACACCCCTGGAATGAGTCTCACGTTTCCAGGGGGCCGTTCACCTGGAAAGAACTTTCGTGCGCACACGGCCCAGTCTCGTTTGCCTGGTGATCCCACCCGCCCTCGCCCCCTATTCTCCCATGTAAGACTGTTTCAGGACAGAGTGGGGGACACAGTGTCAGGAAGCTCGCTCAGGCTCAGCCTCCGGGAAGACGAGGCCCTAAGGCCCTAAGTGAGAAGGCTCACAGCCGGCGGAGCTTCGGGGTGTCGTTCGCAGGAGAATCGCGGGTCTCCCGACTCCCACACTCCCTGCAGGCCGCCGCCTGCCCTGCGAGGTCCTGGACTTGGGGCGAGAGGAATTCCTCGCTTGGGATCTGAAATGTCACCGTGGGAATGTCTGACCTAGGATTCCAGCGCCAGGGACTTACAAGCTTCTTCATCCACCCATCGCTCGCCGAGGGTTCATCGGGCAGCATGCTACTGGGGGCCCCAGGGCACCCTCACGTTGTCCCCGCCCACGCTCACCAGCTCCAGGGTGTCTCCCAAGTTGAGAGCTCCCCTCGGCTCTGCGTCCTGCAGGGAGGAGGCGCGGGGCAGGGCTGTGGGCGGGCGGGCGGGGCCGGGGACTCGCGCTGAGCCCTGGGCAGCCGGTCACAGCGCTGGTGGCAGCGCTCATGTTCCCGGCCACTGCGAATCAGCGGCGCCCGGCGATCGAGCATGCTCGAACCTTCCGCGCCATCCCGCCCCTGCTCCTATGTGTGTTCGGCACCAAGAAACACGTCACCCGAAACTGTCCTATGGTCATCCTCCTCCCCGGCCGCACCTCGCTCCGCGGTCTTTGCAGACAGAGCCCGTGACGAGGAGGGCTCTCAGACCGAGAGGGCTGTTTCACTGTCAAGTGCTCATCGGCCTATTTATAGCTCCTGCGAAGGATTCAGATTCCGGAGGGTTCCATTGAAGGACCGCATTAACGCGTCCTCAGAGAAAATCTCTTACAAAGCTTTTGAGCTCATAACCACTTGGCCGTGTTATTTGCTTCTAGTGTGTTAACATTCATAAAATAAAATTTCGCCGAGTGCCAGCACTCCCGGGCCTGTGCCCACTGGAAGCTTCTCCCTGGGCGCTGCTCCCTGGGTTGGGACAGGCCTCTGTCGCTGCCCCCCGGGGCCCTTCCTCTTGACCCGGCTCCCAGCTGCTCTTTGTGCTCCTGGATCTGCATCTGTGAGAACTGTTTGGAGGATCACAGCAGAGCTGGCTTGCCTGGGGAGTCGGGAGCAGCTCTGGTGACCGGCCAAACCGCAGAGGCCTGACAGCTGAGGGCGTGGGAGGGAGGGGGGAAGGGAGGCGCCCCAGGAAGAAAGGGAAGGTGTGTGCGGTGGGGGAAGGCACACACACTGTGCTAGAGCTCAAATCGGAAGAAACAAAGTTTGAAAAAAGTTTCCTGTCGGATCATCTTAACTGGAAAGTAAGCATTTCAGGGTATTTCTGAAGTTGAAGGGTACCATTTGTTTGTAATTGTTTTCTTGGTGTCTCCGGAAAAAGAAAGTTAGGGGTGAAAAACAGCCCTAGAGGTTTGCACTTTCTTCCTGCCCTCCACCTCCAGCTCCCGATCTGCCAGCCTTGTGACATCAGCCCTTATTTTTAGGTATGTTTTGATGTGATATGTTTAACAGGTTGCTGAGACTCGAGCATGCCCACAGTGCCGCCAAGGGACACTCGAGCTGAATCACGGTCACCTCTCCTGCTCCTTGTGGTGGGGACAATGGGAGGCCTCGGATGGAGCCGCACGGACTCCTACAGGACGGGGAGCGCGGGGGGCGGGGAGGGCCGTGAGGCTGACTCAGTGGCCCTGCTGGCCTGCAGGGGCCCGTCCTTCTGGGGTTCCAGGCGGTGAAGACATCGCTGACCCGCCCCGGCCCCCGCCCACCTGTGTTATTGCGGAGGCACCAGCATGTCACCGGCCACATTTGCACTTTGAGAAAAGTCCCAGCAAAAGCCCAAAAGGTACTTTGAACTTAATTCTCAAGGTTGTTTGAGTCTTTCTGTGCTTTTGAGGCAGAAAGCGGCCCCGGCCGGGCATTTATGCAGGGACATGACACAGTGCCCTATAATGGCCACAGCAAGGAGAAGCGTGATCTTAGATGCATGCGGCCGCACTCATGGCCAAGGGCAGAGAAGAGACGAGGTGGTTCCTTTCTGAAGAGGACCTCAAAGAAGCAGCAAAACCACACACATACACACACACACACACACACACACACACACACACGCACACCTCAAACCACATCTCCGCTGTGGCAGCCGTGGGGGGCGACCCTCTAGATCACCTCTTCTCCCATCAAGAGGCCACCTGCTCCTTCCCTGGACTCAGCTTTCTATCCCAGGCCATGCCCTCCCCAAGCTGCCCCACCGTGAGGGGACTCCGTGGGGTGTGACGTGTTCTCGCCCTTCGGTTGTCTGGGGCAGCGAGGCTCGGTCAGGTCTGCGTCACGGTTCCAGCCTCTCCTTGCCCAGTCCTGCTTCCTCCCCGTCCACCCTCACGGGCCCCATCCCCCAACAAGACTCTCGCCCCCTCCTCTGCGCCTGCTGCTTCCCCGGGGACCAGCCCGCACAGGGGCACAGATGGGAATGAACTTGGAATGTGTGGCTGACCCGTTATGTCCCAGCCGCAGGAGCACTGAAGACCGATAAGGTGACGCCAGACTCTATGGGACTCCAGGCCTGGCACTGGGGTCGAGGGGAGCTGCAGAGACTATGAGGATTGGGGAGGGCAGCGATGTCCCCTAGAAGGAGGTCGGGGCAGGGTGCGTGAGCCCCAAGCCAAGTGCCCGCGTGACCCGAGAGTCAGCTGTGGAGGATGCTGAGGGGTCTGGACACGCAGGGGGCGTCCTGCCTCCCTGGCCAGGTTTGGGCAAGTGAGTCCACGTTGTCAGCTGCCGGGTTTGCTTTGTGCTCTGCCCCGGAGAAAAAGCCCGAGGGGGCAGAGTGTGTCACCCAGAGGCAGGTCCCCGGGGGGCTGAGTCGGTGGCAGGTCCTGAAGACCACGCAGGGAGTTTATGCCAAGGTGCTGGCTTATTTTTTAGTTATCAGATGTCCTTTCCCTGTCTGATAAATGGATAATGGATAAAGAAAAGCGACCACTTTCTTCGACACAGCAAACCAGCGTATTTCGATTTATACCTGACGGCCTGGGTGGGGGTGGCTGCAGAGAGGACGAGGAGGGTGTCCCAACGAGTCGTTAGGGAGAAAGCAGCTGCAGAGACGTGCAGACGGGCTGGGGCTCGAACGATGCTCAATGGCCCTTTTCAGAGACCGAGCCTCAGAGGAGGAGGCACCGAGTAGCTGCTTGTTGACCGAGTAGCTGCTTTGTCTGGTTCGGATTTGAATTTTCGTGCAGCATATTTTAAAAAACAGGATCTACGGGTAATTTTAGAAGAGATGGCTGATTCCAAAATATCTCCGCTACTACATCCTCCAGCTCGTACAGACGCTCCAAATACTGCATCTGTGAGCGATCCCTCCAACCACCAGCCTTCCAGCCCAGAGCTAGAACCAGCAGGCGTTTATTTTAACCCTGAGCAGGGGACAGAGGTCAAGACACAGTGCAATGCGGCCTGGCCTGGCCCTGGCTCCTGCGGCGTCCCCACCTCTGTGCAGGCCCAGGACAGTGGTCCTTCTTTACTCCCCAAAGGAGTGTGGCCTGGATGAGGGGCTCCTTCCTTCTCCCCACTGCAGCCGCTCTTGCAAGAAGCCGGGGAGGAGGGAGTTCAGTCTAGACCTTGTCAATGGCAGCTTAGTTCAGAAGCGAAGGACTTTCGTCCCTCCAGGTCCAGACAAGGGAAGGCTGACAGGTTCCCCCTCTGTGATGACTCCTTTTGAATGCAGGTGTTGCCTGGCCCGTTGGGGGAGTTCAAGGCTGCCTCCAGGCTTGTAGGAACCTCTGACTGACTGACGCAGGAGGTGCTGGGAGGAGTCCGCGAACATGCGAACATGCTGCGTCACTTAGATCTGTCATCCTGGCCTGGGGTCATCTTCACAGCCTCCATTAGAGCAGGAATGTCGATCCATCCTGTCTGTGCCTGGCCTGCTCCTTCACAGCCTCTTGGGCTCCGGGAGCCGGTGCCTGTTGCGTTCACAGCTCTCCTCATCCTTACGATTCAGTCCTCAAGTCGTGAGCAGCGGCTGTTGGGGTGCTGAGGGGTGAAGGGAGAAGCAAACTCGCCCAGACCCTAGGGGCATTGGGGTTTCCAGCACAAATGTTGGCCTCAG
>NW_011889293.1:164343-171256 GCF_000151845.1 Pteropus vampyrus | reverse complement strand
GTCTTCAAGGGAGTCCTAGGACATAAAAGTCCCTCTCTAAAGCAGGCGTGACACCATTCTCTGGGCTTGTTAAAATACCCACGTCAAGTAACATCAACACACGTGTGCTTCGTGGTAATTATGGTTACGGAGAAACAAAAGCTGTAAAACGATATGGACACATAGGTTGCATGGAAGGAGAAAGCACAGCTCTAAAACGCCAGTCGCTGGAGTTCGCCAAGGCAGAAAGAAGCGGCAGACGCGGTGGGCACAGGCGCGGGGCAGCGAGGGGCCGTCTAGGGGCGGGGCCGCATTCTCTAGCGTTGCGACGTTGTCCACAGTGTGCAGAGCGTGTAAGCGGTGGGGCCTCGATGGCGTTTTCCACTGTACAGTGGAGACCGATTCTCTCAACTATTCACCAGGGACCGCGCTTTCTGATAGGGTGGTCGTAAAGAAGGTGCTCCGCACAGGGCTTGGCACTCGGTAGCGGAGATGGTAAATGATGACATCGTGGTCGCGGTTAAGGACACGTGTACTAGATGATGGAGGTTCAAGGTGACACATCTCCAAGCATAAAAGAATCCCTGGAAAATGGTCCAGAGTTCACAGAAGTGAAAATAAAAGTCAGTAGATTAGTTTAATGGATATTAGAGAAGAAAAGCTAAACTCACCAGGAATGAAGTCCACATGAATGCGAATATCAGATGTCATTATAACAACAGACATGTCACAAAACTCCAGGGAACTAGGCATATCCCGGCATTCCTGATGGAAGTGCAGATTTGATCATTTGGGAAGAAAATTCGGTCATTGTTATCGAAAGCCATGAGAGTTTACATTTTGACCCCATAATTCTGTTCCTGAGAAAGAAATAATTCAAATTAAGAGAAAGTTATACTTATGATGAAGCACACAGGTAGGATTGTAAGTATTTAAAAAAATTCAATGATATGACAATGATTACTTTGTCATAGAATGTTGACTTTGTAACAGATCACATGGTGATTAAAAATGACAGAGTGTAAACAAATAGATGTAAAATAATGTCAAGTGGAATATAATATATTGAAGTAGTTAATTGCCAATATTAAAAAAATAAATATATATGGATACAGACAAAAAGAAGCAATAAGGAAATGTAACTCATAACAGTAGAGGGGTTGGATATAATAACCTATATTGTTCTATTAATAAATATATTAAAATACTTGTAACTAATTATTTAATTTCTGCATAGCATCTGCTATGAATCTATAGCTCCTCGTGATTTATTTTATATCGACCTATTTTAGGGTCTAAAGATCCCACTCCGTGCGTGAGCTACGTCGGACGACTCGCGAGTGTGTGTGTGAGCGCGTGCGCGCGTGCGTCTGCAAGGGAGACTTCATCAAGATTCGCACTTGGTTCCCTGCTACTCTCTTTCGTGTGGTTATACAAAACTCCAGCCTTTCAATCTGCTAACTCGTTCTCATTATACCTCAAAACAGTTGGCAAAATTCATCGGGCTTTTCAACGAGAGAAGGAACCGTAAACTAGGAAAGTACCAGGTCCACGACGGAACTGGCACCGTAGAACTGTTTGGTCATCCGCCTGCTCTGTGGTGTTTGAGGAACCCTCTAAGTTTTTACGAATGACAAACCCCCCTCTCAAAGCTCCAGCTCGGACCCTACATGTGCATGTGACAAGGAGCTATTTCTGCCTGTGGGTTCTGGTTACACAGCCAGCGCCGGGAGCTTTGTTCTCAGAATTCATGCTGTCATCAAAAGGAGTCACTCCAAATGCAGCGGCAGGCTCCCAGTGGCTTAGCTGGAGCCACAGCTGCAAACTCTTGGGTCATGTGAACAACTCCGGGCTTTTTCTGGGTTTGGAATGTCTGCGGGCCACGCCTCTTGCCTGCCTTTCCTGCCCCTGGAGTCTTGTCCGTTCTTCCTGTCCACTCAGTTTCCCCCCATCTTCCTGGACCACCGCCCAGCCCCACGTCCCACCTCCCTCCGGGATACCCGTGTCGCAGTTGTGGGCTGGCCCTGTCTGTTTCTACACTTCCCGTGGGAATCTTTGTGTGGTCAGCGTCTGTGAGGCCGACACCTGCGTGTCCCCGCTAACGGAATGCACACTTCTCTGGGGATAGTCGTGTCCGGCTCACAGCGCTGACGCGGTGTCTGGCCCACCGCCTCCGGGCACCGATGGAGGGACCTCAGCGGTCTCCGAAGCCCTCGAAATCCTGGGCTAAGCTTCTGTGCCTGTGTGTGCGGTGGGGGGTGGGAGGACAGGCACCGTTGTGGCCTCCCAGCGGGGGCCCCTCATTTCTTTGGTCCCCATAAGCCCCAGGGTTGGGCTATCCAGGAGGTCCTGCCCCAGGCAGGTGGTCGATTTAGACTTTGGCACTTCGCCTTCCTGACCAGTGGGATCCGACAGGAAGTTGGCCGGGAATTTCTGGGAGAGGGTGTTCCCACCCGTGAGGGGACAGCCGAGGGAGCACGCTTTTCCATCGGATGTCCTTGTGCTGTGACGAAGAGGGTGGCGGGGAGTCGAGCACCTGGGGCCGTCGGGCGTGACCGGGCACTGCCTTCGCCGCCTCGATTACTGGACCCTGTGCTTGTCATGTGACACAACACATGGCCTATTTCTTCAGGCGCTTTAAACCGCATTTCCTCTACGCTCATAGCTGATAAAACTAACACAAATGAGCTGTTCAGAGTTTTCATTAGATGACCAAGGTTAAAGATCTCTGCGGGAGGTGTTCAGTAGATACTGACTGATCGGTCGATTGATAGACCGAGCACAGAGCAACCCTGGCAATGCCTCCGAGTAGTCCCGGCGCCGTGGGAGCTGGCGGGGTGTGGGCGGAGGAGGTGCCCCACTGCCCAGCGCCGCCAGGCCTGGCGAGGCAGGGCCAGATGCCTGAATGTCGGAGCAAATGAGGGCCTTGGGGTGCTGCAGACACCTGCCCGAGAGAGGACTCAGCGGGCTGCTGGCTTGGGTGCCGCCTCACTGGGGGGTGGATGCAAGGGGCGTCGCCATCAAGAGCACGCAGGGCAAACAGGGGTTAAGTCCCAGGCCAATTCTGGTTGATTCGTAGTGTTGAGAAGGATTCTGAGGCTGTGTCTAAATTCATCCTTGATTTTTCCTTGTCTCCTGTGGACACAAATGAAGAGAATTAACGCGTCATGCCAGTTATTTGTCCCCGCTCTGAGGGGTCTATTCTTGGCTTTTAGGATCAGGAAATAGGGACCCCTTCCAGAACAGAGACTGTCAAGAGCGGGTTCACAAGTCTCTGGAGAAAGGCTCAGCTTCCCTCGGTGTGCTTCTCTGCCGGACAGCAGCCTGCGTCTGAGGCCTCCCGTCCCCCAGAGGCAGGTGGATGTGCTCGTCTTGAAGCCACCTCAGGGGATCCAGCAGGCTGGCGTCTCGTCTGGGGAAGCACACCCCCACCTGTCCCTGGAGGAGCCTCTTCCGTGGTGGCAGTGGGAGAAGAGCAAGACCCCTCGTCCGGTCGCTGTTGCTCCGATGTCACCTCCGTGTGACTGGCCCTTGTCCCCGAGGGTGCCACTGCTCGGTCCTCGGTAAGTGGCTAGGTCCCGGGCGGGGTGAGGGGGGTCTGCTCCACTCCTGTCGCACATGGATCTGTGAGGGTGCGGGGCCCCTCGGCCACACCCAGCTCAGGGTGCTCTCTGCTCACCTGGGCCCCGCCAGAGAAGGGGGATGTGAGGTCAGCTGCGACCGGGTGGAAGGGCGCGGGGCCAGATGGCCTGGGGCGGGGGGTGGCGCTGGGCTCCGTGGGAATGGCACAAGGCTCTGCCGGGCCACCCGGGAGAGGAGAGGACAGGGCCCCCAGGGCGAGGAGGCCTGGGCGAGCGCCTCCTTCGGCTGCCTGGACCATGTCTTCCACCCTGAGGTGAGACATGGGGGAGGCTCTGGAACGGGAACAATGCCTGATGGAAATGGGGCTGTGGAGGGGACCCCAGAGACAGGAGACCCACCGGGAGGTGAGGGGCCTGGGTTTCTACAGAGAGGAACACCGGAGGCTGTCGGCCAGGGGCCCTCCGCCCCCGCCCCTCCCGCTTCCCCTTCCCTCCTCCCCCCTCCATGTGCCTCCCTCCCACCCCCTGGCCATCTCCCCCATTTGCTCGCCCTCCCTGCTTCCCGTGCCCTACCCCAGGTGGGCAACAGGACTTGCATGGTGTCAGGCCGCTGGGGCCCCCGTGCTCATGGACCATACTGGTCTGAGGGCAGTTCGCGCCCTCCTTAGGTGATGGCTGGCTCCGTCCAGGGCCCTGGGTCTGGGTGCTGGGGGTCGAGGGTCCGTCCATGCCTGACGGGTTTGCTTGACGCGGAGCAGATGGTGCTCTTGGCTCACTGGAGGTGGCCAAGGACACGACCTGCTGCCCAGCCTTTCTCCAGGAGAGGAAGTCTTTGGGAGTTTGGAGCAACCGAATAAATCTTGTCACTTTGATAAGTAGGGTTCTGTTTCACTCCCTGTGCCGAGAAAGGCCCCCTCTTCCTCCGATTGTCTCAGTTTATTGCGTTTCGGCATGAGACCTGATAACTCGCTCCCGGGGAGAGCGGGAGGAAGTGGCGTTGGCCTGGCTTCCTGGGCCGCACGAGGAGTGAGGAGTGGCCGCGGTTATTCTGGGAAGTTGTTTTCTCTGCCGCCCCCATCGGCTCAGGTTTCTGTGCCCAGCCTCGGGGACAGTCCTGTGAGGACAAAGCCTTTCATCCTAACAACAGGCTCAGCCCCTGGAGGCCTCGGAGGCCTCGGCTCCTTGGGGGAACTGAGACCCCGTGGGCTCTGCTCTCCCTTGTCCCCCCCCCGTCCCCCCCAGGTGCCCCTCCCAGGTGCCCCTCCCAGGTGCCCTTGGTGCCACCGGGAAGTGCCCGGCCTACAGCACGGTGGGACAGCAGAAGACGGCGAGGAGGGCAGAGCCAGCTGCTTCTGGTGGCTCCCGGGGAGCTCAGCCCTCGGAGCAGAGTGACTCAGGGCCAGTGACTCATGAGATCTATGGGCGCCGAGCTGGGGCGCGGGGGGTGCCGCTTTCGGCTTAATGTAAGGAAGAATGCTCCATACGAAATGCCACCCACTGCCCTGTGAAGCAGCAGAGAGCTTACGCCCCATTTGTCAGGCGCCCCGCATATTCTATTTGAAGTTTTAGATGGAAGTAATTCCTCATTATCATAGAAGCTGCAGCAGCCCGTGCTGCAGACAGGGGTGGGGCTTAGACGAAGGTCTGCAGGCTGCAAGTTCAAAACCAGGGCGTCGACAGGGCCAGTTCCTGCTGTGAGGGGGAGTCTGTTTCGGGCCTGTCCCCCAGCTTCCGGTTTGCTGGCCGTCTCTGGCGTCCCTGGCAGGCTGCCGCCTCCTCCGGGACCCCGGGCTCTCCCTCTCCAGCGTCTGACCTTGGTTTTCTTTAGTGGAACAATTCACAATAAAACTTACAGATTTTGTGTCTATTTTGCTGAGTTTTTGACAAACGCACACACTTGTATAAGTTGAACTTCTGTCGAGAGGCAGACGGGGCCCACCGTCTGTAGAGTTCGCTCATGCCCTGCCCAGTGGCAGGTCCGCCCGGGGGTGGGTGGGGGGCCTGTCGCGGCTTTTCCCACCGCAGATGTGCTCGCCCCAGACCTTCATGGAGATGGAAGCAGCAGCTCGTCCTGCTCTGCTCGGCGCACACGGGCCTCGTCCACGGCGGCGAGGCTGTCGGCACGCTCTGCCTCTGCCTTTTCTGCCGTATCGGCCGGGCACACCGCAGCTCGTGCCTGGGGTGGCCCCTCTCCTGCTGTGAGACACGTTTCCAGCTGTCTGCTACCACGAAGGACGCTCTCCGGACATTCTTGTATAAGGAACTTTGCGTACGAATGTTTTCACTTCTCTTGGCTAATTATCCATTCGTGAAATTAGTGGGTGGTAGCTGAAGCAATGTATGGGAGTTGTGGTATTATCGGCCTTTTAATTTTTTGCCATTTTGGTGGGTGTGTAGTGGTATTTCGGTGTGGTTCTAATTCACATCTCCCCAATGACTGATGATAATGAGGGCTTTATTTTGTATGCATCCTGGCCTTCTGTGTATGTTCTTTGTGACTGTAAATTTTTAAAATTATTTTTTCTCTTTCTTACGACTGTTGTTGAACTTACTCCAAGGGACATTCAGCACACGCATTGAATTCCTTGCTCATCGCTCAGGGAAGACTATCCGAGATGTGTGGACAGGAAGTGGCCTTGGAGAAGAGGCACGTGTTTTCACCTTGGTGTTCCCGGCTCCTGCCCTCCGGGAGGCCGGTGGCCAGGTGCTGTTCGCCAGCGCTGTGTGTGTGCTGCTCTCCCAGAGGTTCTGATTCGTTGGGGATGGGCGGAGATGGAGGAGGGGAACAGGGCAGGAAGGGCTCCTCTGCCCTGTGTGGTCGGGTGGGGAAGGGAGGGGAGGCACAGTGATTGCAGCCGAGAACAGACGGGGGGGGGGACGGGGGACAGGAAGCGCAGCCTCCAGGATCGGGCCCTGGGCAGCGGAGGAGCGTGACCCCGAGGAGCTTCCTTCAAGTGTCAGGCAGAGCGAATCTTGTTCTTCAGATGGAGAGTGATGAGCATCACACCTCTCGGCAGGGGGCCCTTCACGTCCGCTCAGACGGTCTCAGAGAACAGCTCAGAGCCGCAAGGCGACCAGCGGGAGCCCGTGCCCCGTCCAGCGCAGCGCGGCCTGGTGTCCTCCCCGCTGTCACCTCTCGTTCTCATCATTCTTGAGGCTCCGACCTGCTCCCAGTGATGTGCCCCCTTCATCGTGGACCTGAAAGCCCCTCGGAAATGTCACTGGAAGCCCTTGGAAAAGGCCACAGAGAACAAGAGGAAAAGAAGGAGAAACAAGCTGGACAGGGAAGGGGCGGGGGAAGCGGAGATGAGGCCACCAGGGGTCCTTGAGGGGTCGTGACACAGGTGAGACCA
>NW_011889293.1:162686-164293 GCF_000151845.1 Pteropus vampyrus | reverse complement strand
GGGGATGGGCGGAGATGGAGGAGGGGAACAGGGCAGGAAGGGCTCCTCTGCCCTGTGTGGTCGGGTGGGGAAGGGAGGGGAGGCACAGTGATTGCAGCCGAGAACAGACGGGGGGGGGACGGGGGACAGGAAGCGCAGCCTCCAGGATCGGGCCCTGGGCAGCGGAGGAGCGTGACCCCGAGGAGCTTCCTTCAAGTGTCAGGCAGAGCGAATCTTGTTCTTCAGATGGAGAGTGATGAGCATCACACCTCTCGGCAGGGGGCCCTTCACGTCCGCTCAGACGGTCTCAGAGAACAGCTCAGAGCCGCAAGGCGACCAGCGGGAGCCCGTGCCCCGTCCAGCGCAGCGCGGCCTGGTGTCCTCCCCGCTGTCACCTCTCGTTCTCATCATTCTCGAGGCTCCGACCTGCTGCCAGTGATGTGCCCCCTTCATCGTGGACCTGAAAGCCCCTCGGAAATGTCACTGGAAGCCCTTGGAAAAGGCCACAGAGAACAAGAGGAAAAGAAGGAGAAACAAGCTGGACAGGGAAGGGGCGGGGGAAGCGGAGATGAGGCCACCAGGGGTCCTTGAGGGGTCGTGACACAGGTGAGACCAACGACCCCGCATGCCCTGGAGACTCCACATTACCTCTAGGTGCAGGTTTGAACCGTGAAAACCAAATCATCAGTGAATGAATGGATGTCGCGAGAACATGAATTTATAACCCATCCGGAGACATCTGTGGCAACGGGTCCGGTATTACACGGAGGGACCCGCGGTGCAGACACGTGCTTCCTCTTCCGGGGCTGTCCTCGTGTGCGATGGGATGGAAACGCTCTCCATGTCCCCTTAGAAAAGGAGCCGCCAGCCCAGCGCACCTGGGCTTGCAATGCCTCGCAGAGCAGCGGCTCCAGCCCTGTAGGATTCGTGAGAGAGAAGAAGTCGGGACACTCAGGGGCAACAAGGGGGAGGAAGGAGCTGCCCGGAGAGGTGAGTCGGGATGGGGCTGGGGCCGCCGGGGCCGCCCGCGCCAGGCCAGAGGGATTCTGGGAGAGGAGAAGAAAGGCCGTGGATAAGGGAGCGCAGCTCCGGAAAGACAGAAGCGGCCGTGGGGCGTGCCTGCCATGGCGAGCCCTCCTTCCGGCAGAGAGGGACCGTGAGAAAGTGTGTGTGCCCGGCCCCTTTCAGCCACGGTGACAGCGGCCACGGGCACCGGCGCCCCGGGAGCCCGGCAGGGCCGCGGCTGGCACAGGACGTGGGGGCTGGCGTAGCCCCAGGCCCCGCTCACGACCCTGGGCCGAGTCCCGTTTCCTCCAGGGAAAAGCTCCAGCCCCTCCGGGGAGCCAGGGACGGCAGCATCTCGGGGACGAGCTCCTGCCTCGCAGGGTGGCCCAGCCTGGAGTGGCTGCAGTGACCCCCTTCCAAAGGCCAGCTGTGCGGGGGAAGGGACGCGCCGGTCAGCGGCCGCTGCTGTTCCGGACCAGAATCCAGAGTCTGATGCTTGGGAGGGACGTGGGGACTGAGACTTGGCCCGAGCGCCCCACTGCGCGGACGGGGAGACCGAGGCGCAGACGCTGAAGCTCCGTGGCCACCGGCACAGAGCCCGGTGCCAGAGCCCGGAGTGAAAG
>NW_011889293.1:143600-161406 GCF_000151845.1 Pteropus vampyrus | reverse complement strand
AAGATCGGAAGGGGCCGAAAAGCCCCTGAAGGGTGTGACGTCAGAATGGGGGAGACACAGAAGGCGGCCAGGCCTGACATGTGGCGGTGGTGGGTCGGGGGGCGTTTGTGCGTAAATGGGGGCCGCCCATCTCTGTAGGGCGAGCCGAGCTGAGCAGACGTTTTCACTGATAAACCGCCCATGTTCCCCGTGGCTAAAAACTCACGCTTGCCGGGATTCTGTGGTGACACCAAAAGCCACTTGGCAGGTGTGAAACGTGGGGAAAAAGTTCAGCTTCACGCCTCGGTCTTTTCAGCCATAAGCCGACGGGCCCCTCGGTGTGCGCATGGGCGATGTCACACCCAGACGACGCTGAGACTAAGCCCCGTCGGGTAGCGCAGGTAGCCACGCAGGGTAGGGGCCCCATCGGGATCTGAAAAGCCGTACTCTGAGAAGAGCGTGTCGGGGCCTCAGAGTACAGATTTACGCTCGCTTTATTTCTTCTGTATTTATACAACATCTTCAGCCATGCGTTCCAGATGTCCCCCTTCGAGAGACTGAGGCGCAGGCACAGGTTTAAGTGAGTCCCTCAAACACCTTATTTGCTCCTCGCCGCGGAGTGTTCCTCCCTCCCATCCTGCAAATGGGGAAACTGAGGCTCAGGGGGCGAACGGGAAGATGACCAGCGTCCTGCGGGCAGGTGGTGGAGCCACCGTTTAAACCTTGGCCTTGACCTGAATCCCAACCCAACACCCCCCCCCCCACCCCCCGGGCAGGTGGTGGAGCCACCGTTTAAACCTTGGCCTTGACCTGAATCCCAACCCATTCCCAACTGACCGCCTCTCAGCCGCCTCCACCGCCTGCCTGCTCTCGGGACGCGATGCTGCTTTTCAGATGGGAGTCAGATCTCCCTCTTTTCAAGCCGGTCTAGGATATCTGTGCGGCCGCACGCGCCCCACGACCCGCCGAGGTGTCGCAGAGCCCCCGAGATCTTTGTGGCTCCTTCACAGCTCCGCTGGGAACGCCAGCGTGCTGTCTGGCCTTCGGTGAGAGGGCACTCCGGATGCCCCATGCTCGCGCGGGGCTGTGCGTTTTCACACGAGTTAGGCCACCGAGGCCCACGGGGCAGCCCCGGGGGTGGGGAGGGCCTGTGGTGGCCCCTCTTGCTGCAGGACAAGCAGCGGCCCTCTACACATTCTAAGCGCTTTGCAGATCCTGACACGTATTTTCCAGAGAAAGGCTTCATTCAGTCGGGACTCTGACCTCTTGTGAGACGCTGTGGTTATTTGCTAGCTATGTGGCCTTTGCTGTGTTAGTGACGTTATTAGAAGTTTAAGTGAGTCCGAAAGACTCAGTCTATTCCCTCCCCATAAAGCACGTTAATCAGTTATAGTGTTTGGGTCATTTCTGGGGGGCTCCGAATGAAGGGAAAAAAATCACTTTTACAGGGGATAGTTTACGCCCCCCTCAGCACATGAGGATCTCCCAAATAGATTAGATTTGGGGCAGAGATTGTCACCGATCAGAAACGTGTTGCAGTTGGGGTCCCTCTGACCTGAAAACATTCTTTTTAAATATGGAGAATTCCTAGAACTGTAAAAATTCTGACATAGTTTCCCTTCCTGAGTGGAGCCTACCGAAGGGCGACTAAAAATTTACCTTTTTATCAATAAAGTTCTTTATGGGACATTTTCCTTGCTGCATTCTTACGTAATGTTTACTGCCCCGGATGTGTGAGGGAGGAGACGAAAAGGCCATTTAAAGCTCCGGTTCTAGAATGTTCCTGTTATGCCTTTAATTGAGTCAAGTCACGCAAGTGTCCTGCTGCACGAGGACATCGTTTTAGCTGTAGGTTGCTTTCTGTGACCCACAGAGGCTTGAGCCTGGGGCGGTGGACAAGCGTGAAGACGGGCCTCTTACTTCAGGAAGCGGGGGCGTCTGGTGAGCAACGTTGTCTGTAGGTTGTTTTAGAGCAGCTGATCACAATTCTTGGAATTTTTGAGTAGTTGACTAGAAATTTCTCTCTCTCTATTAATATAAAGGATTTAGCTTTTTTTTTTTTTTTAAGTTTCAAGTATAAAGATGGCAATGACATGGAATATTTGGAAATGCTGTTTTGGACGGTGAGACTCTGGCCTTTTGTTTTTCTGATAACGCTTGAAGCAAAGATGGTAGGTTCGCACTGTCGGCTTTTTACCGATTTAAGCCACGTTTTTTGAAGGCACACCTATTCCCCATTCTCTAGACTGGGGACAGTTCCTTCACCTTCCTGCCTGGAGAACCGCTGGGCCGGCGGGCGGGGGCCGTGACGCTGGGCCAGCGGTGGGGACGCTGGAGCTGTTTCAGCCTCCTCGAGAGCGCGGGTTTAGGTGGACATCGGCGTCCATCTGTGCCGAGTCCCCCGCAGGGACATCCGTGAGTGGCGTGTTGGGAAGTGACCTGCACAGTGGCCGCAGCCTCACTGGATGGGTCGGCGCTGTCCTGCACGGGTCCCCTGAGGGACCCCGGCGACGCCTACGTCACAGCTCGCACGGAGGCCATCCGTGTGTCCCCGAACACCCAGACGGGCCCCCTGTGTCCGGGAGCTTCGGAGGACATTTAAAAGCCTTTCCTCCGACTTGGTTTAAACGGAATGATATCAGAATGTCTCTCCCTACGACAGCGGAGCCTTTTTAAATTTTCCGAAGTCTGAGCATCTTCAATGAATCTCCCCTTGGATGGACTCAGACAGCAGTGCCATCGACACAGGACACCTGAGGAAGTTCGGCGTCCTCTAAGTCAGGCTGGGTGTGGGGAGGGCCCTGTGCCATTTTTCAGAGCCAACATTCATCGACGCAACACGTTCACTGCATTCTGACCCTGCAGGCGGGAGCCCGTGGGAAGTGGGGCGAACTTCCTTTTCTCACGCAGCCGACACCCTGTGACCAAGCAGGAAAGATGCGCTGTTGTGTCACATCCACATCGGTGTTTTGAGACAAATCGAACCAAGTAAGGGATGAGGAGAGCGAGGGAACGGGGTGCAGAAAGGCCTTTCTGGCGAAGCGACTTTCTGCAGAGACCCGGGAGCAGCCAGGAGGGAGCCGAGTGAACATCTGGGGGACGCTGAGTCCGGCTGAGGTGACTGCAAGGCCAAGCTCTGAGGCCAGGAGGTTCTTGGCCTGTTTGTGGGGTGGGGACAAGGGCAGCACAGCTGGACCGTGGAGGGACGGGGACACCAGGAGGTCACGGGAGAGTGTCGGAGGTGAGGTCGGGTGTGGCCTGGAGCCACCAAGTGCATGTAACATGTGGGCCACCGTGAGATTTGGGAGGCGGAAGTCGTTGGAGGGTTGAGAGCAGCTCGGGGATCCCATGGGGGCTGTTTGAAGAGTCGCTGACCTCCCTGTGGTGTGCCCTGGCGGGGGTCACAAGCTAGGCAAGATGCTGATCGGACCGAGGCAGGGGAAGGAGTCAGAGCCTGGCTTCGGGAGGGGTCTGTTTTGATGGTTTTGTAGACGGGATTTGTTACGGATCAGATGTGAGATCTGAGAAAAAGAGAGAGAATGATTCTGGGTTTTTGACTCAGTGGTGAATTCCTGCTGACTGAGCTGGAACAGCTGGGGGGGGGAGGAGGGGAGCCAGGGTTTTGTTTCCTGCATGTGCTTCCATAAGCCTTTAGACAGCCGAGCGGAATGTTCAGTGGGATTTAGGGAAGCTGAGCTTAAACTGAGAACCACGGGCATAAGGGTAGCAGCTGAAGCCCTGGGACGAGCGGGGTGGCCGAGGGCGTGGGTGGACGAAGACAGGGAGACACCACAGCACTGAGAGGTTAGGAAGAGGCCGGCAAGGGAGGCAGGAGGAGCAGGCTCCTGAGTGTCACGTGGCTCATCCTTGAATGAAATTCGTCCCAGTCTCCCTGGGGCCATTGTCGGAGCCGGAGGGTACACAGTCCACCCTGTCTTCCGTTCTGAGCGGAAGCACTGCCACTTCTTAGTGGGCGAGCCTGGGTTTACCTTCTAATCTGGCTCCCGGTGGTGCATGGATGGGCATTAGGACATCTGAAAACGCCCATAAATTACTGGCAAAATACCGAGTGTCCTTTTTTGAGTAGTGGGAGCACAGCTTCCGACAGATTCTTAAGTCAAGACGAGGGGCTGTCTCTCGATATTTCCTAAATAAGGAAGAAACGGAAGGAATAAATTCTTAGGCTTAGCGAGCTCAGGAAGAGAACACATCCTGTCTCTCAGATCCACACTTCCAGAATCTGGCAAAGTAAAAACGGATAGAGCATCCAAGCACCTTGACCATGTACCCCCCTGGGGGGACAGACGCCAACGCCTGATGCAGAGGGACGTGGACGGCTGACAGGAGAGAACCTTCTTCGCCCCAGCAGCACTGGCCGGGGCTGGGAGCATCATCTCACTGCCCAGGAGCTTGCAGGAAGAAGCGAACCACAGCCGTGGGGAGCTCCAGGGTTGGGTAACAGTGTGTGGGTGCACGAAGGTGACAGGATCGTCCCTTACTGGGGGGACCATGTGCTTTCTGCGAAGGCTGCTGCCTTCCGCTTTGCTGTCGTGGGCGGATCTGGAGCCGCAGGGCAGGCCATCGACATTCCTCAGGGTGTGTCAGCAAGGACGCCCGCCTGGCTCCGCATTCCCGCTCAGCCGGTTCGCGCTGACCCGTTGGGGACGGTGAAAGGGACGAAGATGGCGTGAGGGACGTTTAGGCTCAGAGTCCACCCCTAGTCGTGCTTTCCGGCGGGAGTGGCCCTGGGTCCGAGTCCACTCGCACTACGCCTTCCCCGCTGCGGGACGGCGTGGACGCCGAGGGCTCCTTCTGTAGTAAAACGTCCTGGTCACCAATAACCCAAGTGCGGGGGCAGCGGCCGCTTTCCAAGTGGCCTCTTCTGCTCAGAACACGGGCGGCCCCACCTCGGTGGGTGTCGGCGAGTCTAGTAACCAGAAAGTCTGATCCACCTCTGATAAGCTTGTTTTAGGTTGGCTGAGCTGAGGCAGGCCCTGCTTTCGGGGTCTTATAGAGAAAAGGTGCTGCGTGACTTTCTGGGCAGCCCCGCTCCCCCCACCAGGGGACAAGAGCATAGATGGCGGAGCCCGGAAACGCGTCCTGGCTGAGTGGCCACTGAGTGACCGCTGACCGGCCTGCAGCACAGCCGGTCTGCGGGCTGTGTGAGTGCGGGCCCCAGATATTTAAGTAGGGGATGTGAATTGTCCCGGCGTGAACGGGGGACTCAGCCATTTCCCATTGAGATGTAGAACGACCCCCCTCTTGGACAGCCTTGGTCAGGTTGTATATTTCTAGAAAAGGGGCGTTTTCACAGAGGGAATTGTTTAAAAAGGATTAGAGTTTTTCTGACTCTGGTTTAAGTCCCATCAGAGAGTAGAAATCTATATTTAGAAAAATGTTTGTGGACTCTTTTCCCAGGTATATTTCTTCTTTAAATAAAACCGCCTTTGAGCTTCCCAGCCTCTGCTGGCAAAGGGCTAGTGACAAACACCTCAAAATAGCCACAGACGTAAGAGATGCAGTGGGGTACCGATGGAGACTTAAAATCACTCGGTTTTAGCTTCTCTAAATTGCAGTGCCCCGAGATGTCCGCAGCCTACACCAAAGCTTCGCTAGAGATCGCATGTGAGTGAACCCCAGAGGGGTTTGTTTAAGAAATCTTTTAAACATCATGTTCTCCAAGCGGGCAACCATTTCGCAGAATTTTCGAGCTCCGTATTTCCGCCTGATGTTTTGCAGATGCAATTGGCCCATAAATGTTATGTGCTGTTCTTGCAGCGTGGCGGGGAGGGGCGGGCAGTCCCCCCCATGAGGGCGTGGGTGCCCGCGGAGGGGGCTGCCGGCGTGCAGTGGGCTCGTGAGAGCCCGATGTCCTTCTCGCTGGGTCCCGTGTGGTAACCAAGCTCCATGCCTGTGAGGGGGCCGGAGACCACTGCTGGCCCATGGGGACCTCGTCGAGACACGTCCGGCCTGGGCCCTCCTGTGCATCACGCAATGACTGGGCAGCTCCCCGTCGCTGCGCCAGGCACCTGTGTCCACAGAACCCCCCTTGCTCCCGCTCCCCCAGCTGGGCTCCCCGCCGAGCCTGTCACGCTCGTGCATTTGTCCTGCGATGCTTGTATGGAACCTGTAAACTAGACACCCCGGGGCCCATTCGGGGCCGAGGGCTTTGAGGTTTACAGTTTCTGTGACTTGCCAAAGATCGCGGCTGCTCCGTGGAGAGAGACTTCACGCCCGGCTCCGCGAGGTTCCCACTGCCGTGCGCCAGGCCTGTGCCCCCCGCTGCGATCGCTGGGCCCTTGCGCTGCCCCCGGGAAGCAGCAGAGAGAGCTACGGGGCAGGAAACCAAGTGCACGTGACTTGTCCTGGGCTCCGAAGCCCCTGAGTAAGAGGCTTGGAGTTCTCACCCCCATCCTGTGACTCGTGCGTCTGGGGCTTTACCTGTCGTTTAGCGTGACTGACTGTGACACCTGGATGATCACTTCGAGGAAACGTAACAGGCAAACGAAAGCTCTGGGCTGCCACCCGGGCGCTTCCCGCCTGCCCTCGCTGCACCCTCGGGGTCCCTTAGACAGGAAGTTTCGATGGAAAAGATGCAGCGGGTGAAAGACACCGCTGTCTCGCGGCAACGTGACGTCATTTCCTGCTTCTCCGCTGAGTTGATCAGACATTATTTGGGAGAAGTGGGAGATTAACCTGGGGGAGAGAAGGCAGGAAAAGCAGAGGCCACGTCTGCTTCTGTGCTAATAAAACGATGTAATTATCCCTTAACCTCCAGAAAACTTCGTGCTAGCTCTGCAGTTATTTTGATTTTCCGCAAAATTATCTCTTCGTACAAAGAACTCCACGCTGCACAGCGCTGTCTGAAGATTTTCCAAACAGGTATTTCTTGGCCAGCGTAGAAACTGCTCAGACGCTGTTTCTCTTTGAAATACATTTCCAACAGTCTAGATGCTCCACCGAGGTCCTGTCGAGTGCTCGCGACCTGCCTGCGGGCGGGAGGAACCTCGGTTCTCAGCTGGGGAGAGGTGCAGCGGCGTGGCCGAGGCAGCGGGGCCGGCCGGTGACGGAGCCGAGAGAAGGACCAGGGTGTGTCAGGTCCGAACCAGAGTCAGGCTCTCGGCCAAGCGGCCGGTCTTCCCCATCATGCCAGGCACTTGTCGTGAGTGAGACCTCGGGCGAGGGGCACTGTTTTCGCGAGTCCTGGCGGAGCCACGCGGGGCGTTCCAGCGGGGGTGCTCGAAGGCACCGGCGAGCCCTGTCCTTCCAACGGTGCCACGGACTTCGGTGTCCCGGCGAGCCCATCGCCGACGCCCGGACAGCAGCTCCGGGTGCGTGCGGACACCGTCGTTGAGAGGAAAACCTGCCTTGACCTGTCGGCGTTGGCTTCTAGCTGCCTTTTCAAAATATTACCCGGGAAAGCCCATTTGTCCTACCCAGTCGTGCATCTCCATTTATCCTAAAAACTGCTTACGGGAACGAGGGGGGCAGCCGCCTGGATGCGGGATCTCACGCGCTGAGCCAGGCCTCACGGAAGGTGAGTAATGAGCCAGTTTTCGAATTCGGCGTTTGCTGCTGGAAACTCGTGTCTCGAGCAATTAGTGGCAGAGTCTTGAGGCCGATGCTCCGTGTGGTGGAGCGCATTTCATTTCTTCACTTTTTTTGTGTGCAGAAATTGCGTTTTGCTACAGAAAGAGAGACTCTGGGCACTTCTGGGCGGCGACAGCATTTCTCAGGCCTGCAAAGTCAGTGTTCCGGCTTCGCGAAGCTTTTTGGGCTGCGTTTCCAATGCCCCGAGCTCAGGGCCCGGCGAGCCAGCCTCGCCATCGACTCTAGGCCCAGGGCCTCACGCTTGGCTTTCTCTCCCAGGCACCTTTTATTTTTTTTTCCAGTTGAATGAATAAGTACACGTTCATTGTCTTTTTTTTTTTTTCTTTTCTATCTTTTTTTTTTTTTTTGGTCTCAATAAAATTCCAAAATATTGCCATCAGCCCTGCAGAGAGCTGCTGTGAGAAGCCATCCAACCAGTGGGAGGAAAGCAGGGTTACCAAAGGAAAAAACCTGATTTGCTTCAAGGGCTAAACGTCAAGATGAAATGATTAAAAGGCCCGTAAGCCATTTGCAGAAATGATTAAGAGGCTTGAACAAACTACTGGATACTCTCTGTGAGTGGCACGTCATAACGTGGAGGGACGAGCGTTCAAACCAGCCTATTTGAAATTGTGTTTGCCGTGTCATACCATGTCATACATGCCTTTCATACCTAACCCTGCCCCGCCCCTCACTCTTCCCCCGGTCTCCCTGCCCCTGCCCCGCCTGAAATAACCTGGAGAGCCCCTGCAAGCCCGGATCACGATGGGCTGGAAGCATTCATTCCATTATGGCTGCAGTTTGTAACTGGCTGCACATCCGTCCCGCTGTAACAGGAATACAGACTCAATAGTTTTATCAAATGTCAAGGCACATCGCTCCACACAGCTGCCGAGAGGTGATGCTGAACTGGCGTTTGTCTCCCATGACAAACACCTATTAAGCGGTCAGCATAAACTCTTCCCTTACAGCCTCTGACATCACCCTCAGGGCAGGCAGACACAGAACAGCAATTGCTGAATTGCGTATGAAAATCATAGTTTTATTGTCTATACAACCGAAGGTTTAACTCGGACTCCTATTCTGTCCGAGCCGTATAAAGAAGCAATTCTTCTCTTGGAACAAATAAGCACAGTACACTATTGTAATCTAAGAAACAGGCGCTATTTATGTATTGGAAAGCCTTGCTCTCAATAGGGCTAACAGTCCAATGGCCCAGAAGCCACTATTTTAGCAGCTGTAGGAAAGAAAGCTGTAGAAGTCACAAACAAGAGACACGCTCATAGCAGCAGATGCCGACGATGAGAACACTAAGGGACGCCCCCTCTGACCCCAGCGGTCCCCACTGCTAGTTTAGCAAGCACGACTCGTAGGTAGGGACCATGTACTTGATGTTGATGAAGGCGTCTTCCCCTCCGTAGCGCTCGAAGGCCTCCAGCGTCTCCTGGATCAGGTCTCCGATGTTCTCCCTCTTCTGCTGGCTGTAGTCGATGCCGTCGCCGGAGTTCACTGGTGCGGGCAAACACACAGAGAGCCCTGTTATTGTTTGGCAGTTTCCCCCCAAAAGTCCCACACGTCAGTCTAGGCACCTTCTCGAACGCGCGTCAGGAGACACAGGCATTCGACGTTTTTACGCGCTCATGTGGAGTTTCCGTTTTAGGAGTTCGTGGAAATAAACTAAAGAAATAAGAGACGATGTGAAAAGGAGGTATCGGGGGCTACGCTGCAGAGCACAAGTCGGGGGGCCTCTTTCTCAGATGGGACAACTACGTCAAGACTGTTCTCTGGGGCCCGGAGTGTTTCCAAATCCCAACGTGGCCCCTGCAGAAGGAGCCCCCGGTGTCGGGCCGGGGCCCGGGCCCCGTGTGACTTAAGGGAGTGTGCCTTGGAATGGGGGGCTCGACCCCCCCCAACGCCTCTTTGTTGCTTTTGTGCATACGGTGGGCTCCTTGTCCTCCAAGTGTTACTAATCTACAAGGTCAGTTCCCTGCGGTCACCCCCACCCCTCCTGCTGTGGCAGCTCTGACTGGGCCCCGAACGTCCAAATGGCACTCGTGGTTTCACGGGGAGTTTGTGCCACGGCTGGTGTGGGAGCCTCTCTAGGTCCAGGCAGGGTCGGCCCGGGCGGGTGACTGGGGGACTCTTGAAGGGACCCCTGCAGCCACTTCTCAGACTGCGAGGGAGGGAGTTCCTAGGGCGGCCTCCGGTGGCCTCGGGAGCCCGGTGGTCTACCCGGCACAGCTCTCACCCGGCCCGTCAGGGGACAGGAGGAATGGCCAGCACACGGGCTCCTGACAGAGTTTCGACCCAGAGGACAGAACTGCACACTTTTTCCTCTAATAATGGTCGCTACGCATTCATACTGCACTTCACTCAGGGTCTCAAGGACTGAAACGGCCTCTGTTCCCCAGCGAGTGATCTGTCATTTACCTCTGCTGACACCACCCTGTCTTATCGATGAGGAAAGCAGAGGGCCGCAGGGCGGGCTGGGCGGACAGATGGCTGAGGACACAGGGCATGACACCGATGTGAACATGTACCCTTTGCCAGATTAAGTATTTACTTTATTCAAATATGGCTTCAGAATGTTTATCTTGCTCGAATGTGGAATAAGAGAGGGAAAAATGGGATTTCGACCCCTTTTCTCCTAGTTTTTCGGGACATTTTGAAAAAGATTGAGTAATAGTTCAGACCAGAATTCAATTTAAAAATTACAACCCCCCACAGCATAGATAAGCAATTCTTTTGCTTAATTTTTCCAGAAATTTCTTAGCAACATCCCTGTCTTCTATGGCATAGAGAAAATGAATTGCTCTCCTGATTAGTTTCTCCGGGTGGGGGTGAGCCAGGCAGAATTATTACTAATTTGCAGAAAGAGAAAGATTATGAGTCACAGGGCTAGAATGCATATCAATTTTTCATGACAAAGGAACTGAAAATGGTTCACAAAGCCTTTGTAATTAGGTGCCTCTCTCTCTCCCTCATGACAGAGCCTTTCCGCTATCTCACGCAAAGCTGGGTTTAAGTTAAAGTTCGATTTACGGAGTAGTTGATTATCTAAAATACCCACATACGATAGCTTTATAGAACAAACCGGAGATAAGATGTTTGAACGAAAGGCTTCACGTCTTATTATTTTTGAGCAAAAGGTAGACCTTTTGTAAACAAAAAGGTAGATGAATACACACTTGAAGGAAGCAGGCTTTTTTACCTCCCTTTTTTTGATTTACGCGGTGGTCCAAGGAGAGTCCTTGAACTCAGGACTGACTGCCCGCCGCGGAGGACAGCGTGGTGTCAGCCCCTCCGGGGAAGCTGCCGATGGGCAGAGGTGCTTGGCTTGAACTGAGAGAGAGGAGGAAGGTGGACGTGTGCGTGGAAAGTAAAGGGGTTACGGGACAACGTCCAAAAGAGGGCAGGACCACAGCGACCGGGAAGGGAGGGGCAGGAGGGACAGGGACAGAGCGTGTGACAAGGGCGACCGACATTAGAGCAGCTCTGGTGGGAGCGACTTCGGCTTCCCAGATTCTAGTCGCAGGGGCGAAGCGGGAGGCCTCGGCTGATCTTCGTGTCCTGGGAAGCCTTGCTCTCCAAGCCACATGACATTCTTGACAAGCTCCTCCTGGTCATCAAAGAGGTGACTTAGGGAGATGGTGGCGTGACCTAGGCGTGCACAGGACAGCCCAGCCCGTGGCCCACACCTCCTGGTGGGCACATGGCAAACACAATGGCTCACGGAGCTGCGTTGTGTCCTTATGGACAGAGATGCGTAAATTTGTCACTAATAAATGGTGCCTTTTGTTGGCATATTAGTCAAAAGGTCAAAGACTGAATAGATCATGGGACAGACATATTTTCCCGATGGAGGCAGAGGGTGTCTGGAAAGTCCGCACACGATGCGGAGCTGAACACACCCCATTTTTCTACTGCCTTCCAGCATGCCACGACGACAAGCAAGACTTTATTTCGATAAAAACCTATTCTTACTTTTTAAAAAAAGTATTTAACTGTAGGAGTAAGCAAACTATGTAGCTTTTTTGTTCTGCAACAGTGTACAATCCCAAATGACTAAAAGAACAGAACAGAACAGAAGTCGCTTATTCAAAAAGTGAGTTGGAGTTGGAATATTTTGTGGTTGCAGAATATGTACCACTGGGGCAGGGGGAAAAAAAAAAAAGACCCAAGAAGCAGCACATTCTCTCTTCGCCATGCCGTAGTGATGACAGGGCACGGTCTGCTGTCAAGCCACGTGGAGGGGCAGGCGAGCAATGCGGTCTCTATTTCAAAACTGAACTTGAGGGGATTAGCTGATGCTCACCATCTTTTAAATGCATATGACGCCGTTGGAAAATACGCTGTGAGAACGGGATGCTTAAAAAAAATGCTTATTGACAACTGTCAATTCTGATTAGGAAGATGACTTCTCAATTTAGAAGGCTCAGAGTCTATTTTCTGTACAGCAGCTGAAAGGACACATTGATGATGGAAAAGATATGTTTTACTTATAACTCCAAAAAACAGGGTTGTAACAAAGGTTTTGAGCAGACGGCGTTTGTATTTTTAAAGGGGGAGCCGGCAGAGAAGAAGGGGTTCCACTTGTCTTTGTAGAGGTTCTTGCCTGTAGGAGGCATGCAACTGTTCCCCATCAAGAATTACTGTAAATGCATTTATTGGTCCGAATGTGGAAACTGCTTCTGATTATGTAGGCAACACGTTTAAGCGTACACAGATTCTTTTTCTGTCTGACCCCCCCTTAAAACCATCCTCTTCGTAGATGCCATTTTGGTCAGAACTAGGACATGTGCATTTCCCAGTCTCAAGTCCTGGTACATAAACTCGGCTCATGACTGTGATGTGACCACTGTAACATCTCGTCACCGAGGCCCACTGGGAGGGAGGGTACATGAGACACATGCACCTTTCACACGGGTGCCACTATGCAGTGGACACGGGCCAGCGGCAGACACGTGGCACACAGGATTTTGATGACGCATTTTCTGAGCAGTTTTGCAATTTCTAGACTGTGTAGAAGCTTTATGACTATTATTTTTTGAGTTACTACTATTATAGGAAAAAGGAAAAAAATGAAAAAAAGAACAGTTTTGGTGGCTAGAGCAAGGCCTTCCCACCCCCGTGCCAAGTGGGGCTGGCAGCATCGCTTCTCTGCCCTGAGGGGCGCCTGGGGTTAGGGCGGTGACAGCGGTTACTGGGACGTGATGTCCTCTCTGTGGACTGAGCACTCTGCCAGGCACGGCAGGGTCACGCGACGCAGGGCCATGACCTTGGGGTTGCCTCTCATCTAGCTGGGAAGCCTAAGGGTGAATGCGGAGACCCCATCCGCCTGCAAGGCAGACGTGTGGCTCGTCACTCTGAGCTCACGCAGCCCGGGGGAGGAGGCGTCTTTCTCGCTGTTTGGGTGGCCTCTGGGCCCCGCGTCCCGAGAGAGCACTTAGCAGTGCCTTTCGGTTGGTCACCCCAGGCCTCTCATCTCAGACATGTGGAGGGCAGTCAAAGAACGTAGGTGTGGCCACGGGGAGGCTCCAGGAGCTCAGTTCGAATCTGGATTTTTCTGACTCTCGCGTTGTCCCGTTAAACGTTAAAGGTACAGGCAGGTATTCTTACACGAACAGTCGCGCACGGAGACGTGATTTGGGAGTGAAGCCGTGGGAAATAGGAACCACATCAACGCTCGCTTCGGGGTGCGCACTCCACACGCCTGAGCAATACAGACGAAATAATTTACGAAAGCCCCCTCCACTTGCTGGTCGTGACTAAGAAAGCACATCGGCGTGGTTTTGGGAAAGGAGGCGCTTCCGCTGATGTCGCGAATGTCCCGGCAGGAGCCGCGGCATTGCAGGACCCCCACGGGGAGGCGGCAGCGGCGGGAGGAGCGCGTGCGCGCGTCCCCACGTGTCGCCCTGACACTGCTCGCGAGCTAGGTGCCCAGACGCCAAGGAGCACACTCTCTGAAAGGGAGCACTAGGCTGGGAGACTCAGTTACAAACCACCGGAGTGCGTCAGGACACAGGGAGGACACCCGGACCGCGGTTACCAAACGCGCGTGTTCGAGTTTGGACCGTGTGACCCCGATGTCTCAAACAGCACTTTAGACAACTGGGGGAATCTGCAAGGACCTCGGACATGTAACAGGGCGGTTATCCTGACAGGCCAGCGGTCACCGTCGCCGTGGGCGGCAGCGGCCAGTGAGCTGGGCAGACGGTCCTCTCAGTGCGCCCCAGGCTGGATCGCGGTCATCAAACCGAGGCTTTGAATCGAATGGCTGCTGAGGCATCGCGGCCGGGCTGTGCTCTCCCGGCTCTGTTGCTGCTTCCCTGGCCAATCGCATGTGGGACCTGAAGTGCCACCAAGCGTGGCCGCTCTGCACAGGTGGCATCTGAACGCGAATCCAGGCCAAGAGCAGCCGGAAGCTTTTCTCGGTGGGGGCGTGGCCATCGTGTGAGGCGACCTGCGGAGGGCACTTGGCCACGTCGTCCCCCCAGGGGAGATGGCTGGCGAGCCCAGCATGCAGGGACGATGAGACCCCTGTCCTGCCGGCTATGCCCCCCTGGGACTGGGTGACACCTGTGCGGCAACGCTGAGCAGAATTAAAAGAATGAACGATAACAGAAGAGACCCAGTTGTCTCTTTCTGGATCAGAAAAGGCATTTCTAGTTTCTCCCAGCCGAGCTAAAGAATTTCAAGTGCTCGAAAGCCCAGCTCAGAGGACTGTACCTGTCGAGACCTGTCATCCCTGATGGCATCCGTCACAGCTGACTGCATTCCTTCCGACCGAGCCCCCTGGGGGGAGAAAGTGAGCCCTCTGGGTCTGGGTTCAGGTCTCGGCAGGGACGTGCGGGTGGAAGTTACTGCAAATATTCTTCTTATAAGGTGTTTCCTGGTGACATGAGGCCATCGCAGCTTTCCTGCTGGGTGATTCTGAACGACGTCTCCCTTTGGGTTTGGTGGACTTAGCAGCTAAGAGATTGAGACGACCCGAACGTTCAGGCCCCCTTTGCACTTACGACCATGTAAGCGGGATTTGGCCAATAAAGTCTGGATAATTACAGTGGGGACGATTGTGAATTCCGGCTTGATCTTTTCTGGAGACGAGGGAAAGGAAGAGAAAAGGAAGATGGGAGGAAAACTGAGGGCCCAAGTCGCTTCTCTACACTGAGCGAGAGCAGGAGCTGTTTGGGGAGATGTTTGGATGTTGCCTGCTTTTAGAATTCTAAACAGATGCTTCTTTCGCTGCCTCGTTTTAGCTTGTCTGTGGTATCTAGAAGGGACTGATTTTTTGTTTTATTAACCATAACACAGCTTTCAATTCGGAACACCGGGTGTTTCCGTGTTTGGCCCGAGCTGAGCCCACCCTTCCTTGGCTGACTCCACATCCTCTCGTACAGTGGCGGTTTTCAGCATACTCAAGTATCACCATGCAATGGATGTTCCCAAAGTCTTGGTTCATGGGGGTGTGAATCACGCTGTGATGTTTTTGCACCCTAAAACTTAGAGTAACAACAGCACCTGGCGTGCTGGAGATGCCCAAGACTGTAAATCTTTCAAATCTTCTTAGATCTTGTTGAAGTTAATGGAATTCACAAGACTTCTTTCCTCTGAAGATAAAAGCTTTGAAGCAGGACCCTGATTCCCAGCCGGAGGTCTCTCTCTCTTCCTCCCTTTTTGATACTGGAGGTAGATGACCAGAGCACTCTCCAGAGCCATCATAGATTTGAAGACTCAAGAAAGGCTTTCTACCTTCCAAGTGGGGCATCTGATCACTTGTGAAACTGAAGGTATCAGGGATTGTGGCCCAACTGTCGGTGGAATATTTAAATTTCCCATCAGATAGACAAGGAAAATTTCTAAACAATGAGCATTTTCCAACAGCGAAGTGGATTTATCCCTCTAGGAAATGAACAGTGGAGTGTATATAACAGTGGCATAGCGGGAAAAACTCGGCTTCAAGGCAAATGACTTGCAACATTATCTTTCAGGAACTTAGTGGCCCACCAGGTGTTTACCTGTGGAAAGCCGACTTAATTTCTCTGAGTCCCAGTTACCTCTCCCGTGCAAAGCCGGGGCTGAATTTGGGATTTTTCTCTGTTCCTGCCCATCCTAACATCACATTTTATAATAGCACGACATAACTTTGAAACGCACTTTTGGAACTGATGGTTAGTCGATGGACACAATGTATTTTGAATAAGAAAGTGATCGTAAAGCCACTGTATAATTCTTCAGAGTTAGTCAGAAATCTCAGAAGCATCAGATTTAGTTTTCGAATCAAGTTCCAGGAAAACCCCAAAGGATCAACCTTTCTATAATTAGTTCTAGTTAAGAGACCACTGTCAAAAACTCATATTATTTGTTGACACACTACCACAAATTATTCCCTTCTGCTATTTCAATAAGTCTACATTGATTTTGACTTCTTGGAATAAAGACCAAATGTACGGGTTAATTTTTTTCTGTGTTCCGTTGACAGTGATTTCGTCGAGACTAGCGAAAGGCCAGCGAGGTTCATCTCTGGCGAATGGCTAAGTTCGACATGGCAGCTGTACTGAGAAAAACAGGTGAGTTCACCAGTTATTCTGCTACTCGTGCGCGCGTCCCCACGTGTCGCCCTGACACTGCTCGCGAGCTAGGTGCCCAGACGCCAAGGAGCACACTCTCTGAAAGGGAGCACTAGGCTGGGAGACTCAGTTACAAACCACCGGAGTGCGTCAGGACACAGGGAGGACACCCGGACCGCGGTTACCAAACGCGCGTGTTCGAGTTTGGACCGTGTGACCCCGATGTCTCAAACAGCACTTTAGACAACTGGGGGAATCTGCGAGGACCTCGGACATGTAACAGGGCGGTTATCCTGACAGGCCAGCGGTCACCGTCGCCGTGGGCGGCAGCGGCCAGTGAGCTGGGCAGACGGTCCTCTCAGTGCGCCCCAGGCTGGATCGCGGTCATCAAACCGAGGCTTTGAATCGAATGGCTGCTGAGGCATCGCGGCCGGGCTGTGCTCTCCCGGCTCTGTTGCTGCTTCCCTGGCCAATCGCATGTGGGACCTGAAGGGCCACCAAGCGTGGCCGCTCTGCACAGGTGGCATCTGAACGCGAATCCAGGCCAAGAGCAGCCGGAAGCTTTTCTCCGTGGGGGCGTGGCCATCGTGTGAGGCGACCTGCGGAGGGCACTTGGCCACGTCGTCCCCCCAGGGGAGATGGCTGGCGAGCCCAGCATGCAGGGACGATGAGACCCCTGTCCTGCCGGCTATGCCCCCCTGGGACTGGGTGACACCTGTGCGGCAACGCTGAGCAGAATTAAAAGAATGAACGATAACAGAAGAGACCCAGTTGTCTCTTTCTGGATCAGAAAAGGCATTTCTAGTTTCTCCCAGCCGAGCTAAAGAATTTCAAGAGCTCGAAAGCCCAGCTCAGAGGACTGTACCTGTCGAGACCTGTCATCCCTGATGGCATCCGTCACAGCTGACTGCATTCCTTCCGACCGAGCCCCCTGGGGGGAGAAAGTGAGCCCTCTGGGTCTGGGTTCAGGTCTCGGCAGGGACGTGCGGGTGGAAGTTACTGCAAATATTCTTCTTATAAGGTGTTTCCTGGTGACATGAGGCCATCGCAGGTTTCCTGCTGGGTGATTCTGAACGACGTCTCCCTTTGGGTTTGGTGGACTTAGCAGCTAAAAGATTGAGACGACCCGAACGTTCAGGCCCCCTTTGCACTTACGACCATGTAAGCGGGATTTGGCCAATAAAGTCTGGATAATTACAGTGGGGACGATTGTGAATTCCGGCTTGATCTTTTCTGGAGACGAGGGAAAGGAAGAGAAAAGGAAGATGGGAGGAAAACTGAGGGCCCAAGTCGCTTCTCTACACTGAGCAAGAGCAGGAGCTGTTTGGGGAGATGTTTGGATGTTGCCTGCTTTTAGAATTCTAAACAGATGCTTCTTTCGCTGCCTCGTTTTAGCTTGTCTGTGGTATCTAGAAGGGACTGATTTTTTGTTTTCTTAACCATAACACAGCTTTCAATTCGGAACACCGGGTGTTTCCGTGTTTGGCCCGAGCTGAGCCCACCCTTCCTTGGCTGACTCCACATCCTCTCGTACAGTGGCGGTTTTCAGCATACTCAAGTATCACCATGCAATGGATGTTCCCAAAGTCTTGGTTCATGGGGGTGTGAATCACGCTGTGATGTTTTTGCACCCTAAAACTTAGAGTAACAACAGCACCTGGCGTGCT
>NW_011889293.1:135082-139555 GCF_000151845.1 Pteropus vampyrus | reverse complement strand
AACACTAGCATGGTGTCGTTCGAAACTAAGAATAGCCTGCGAGCTACATACTATTATTGGCTCCATATTAATAATGATGCTATTATTAATGCACAGAAGAGTAAACTGAGGGGTCTAGAGGTGAAATACCTTAGCAGGACGACACTAAGTAGCAGTATGTGATACTGGGGCGCTGAACAAGAAACCGGTAGCTGCAGCGAAACGAGAGGGGTGGTGGAAAGGTCTGGAAAGAGAGGTCTCGGCACCCCGTGTCAACACAGGGAGTGGGCGAGGGAGCCGAGACGTCGCCTTTGCACCTAGGAGAACCTTCGCCCCATGGGGAAGGTGAATCGTCAGGAGACTGGGTCTGGGTGCGTACACGTCAGGGGGAGGCGGGGGGTGTTCTGCTCGCTGCGACCCATGGATTCGCTCATCTTAGCTTCGTTTTTATGAAACAGACTATATCGTGTTATCTTCGCTTCATTATATGTTCTTGAAATAATGACATGCTTTGCAGAGCTCTACGGAGGAAGACAAAAATCAAGGCTGACGAATTTCAAGGGCTTTTTTTTTTTTTTTCCAGTGCCATAGGATACAGCAGCAATGTGTGGATTCTAGGATTAATTTCATATCCCGTCCCTCCTGTCTTTACGAGCGTTTACGATTCATTTCTAGACCTGTGGATATTAGTTACGTGGTCTCACAGAGAGGGACGTAATAAGGCTTTAATATGCGCAAGACGGAGAAGCAGCCCAAGAGCCACTGTCCGGGACACCTGCTACAGACAGCCCCAAGGCGTCGGGGAGACGTGTGACCGTAGGTGGCAGGAACAGGGCGAGAGAGCCGGAAGCGGGGACCATGTAGGTATCTGAACGGTCTTTCCATATCCTTAAAGAGAAAGAAAAGCCGGCTTCCAGCCACGGATGTTGGGGCCGGTTATGGCTCTGAGTCCAAGGTTCACCCTCCATGAAGACGAGGCGGGGTTGCAGGCTTCCTTCGGGAATCTGGTCCTTACGGCTCCTGAATGGGGCCTGCTGGAATCCAGTGCTGTGTGGAGGGCCTCCGGGGTCTCCCTCGTGGGAAGCACCGACTTTATCCACCTGAGCTCAGAGGGTCGGCATCACCTTTGACCTCACCGCCTGCGCTTCACCCAGTTTGCCGCTGTGTAGAGCTCGGCAGGCTGATTCGTTCGCTCAGGTTCGGACGGTAGCCCACGGTCTGTCTGGTCTTTCCGTCTTCAACTTCCCCTCTGCCCGTTCGCCCTGCGGATTACCTTTCCCAATCACTGTCTCTGCGTGTTGTATGCTGCATCTAATTCAAGTCCCCCACCGTCTGGGGCCCTCTGCGATCTGTTCTCCCTTCAGAAGCCAATCTTATCCTTTGCTCCTTTCCAGCGAGATCTCCTTCCCCACTCAGACTGGAATTCTTCCTAACCCCCACTGTGTGCAAGTTTCGCTCATGTCTTCAAAATTCCCGTGGGAATGTGGCTCCCTTTCTCTCCTGGTAAGTTCAAGCTTATCTTGTTTTTCAAGGCTAGTTATGGATTTACTTCCTCCGTGAAGCCGACTCCGCAAGCATCTCTCTTTCGTTTGAATTCCTAGAGCGGGAGTCGGTAATCTAGCCACCCGCCCTTGTTCACATGTCGCTCTGGGTCCCTTAGGAAGTGTTTTATGTTTACTCAGTTTTCTTACATTTTGCCACCTTTTGATAGGATCGCACTACATATATTATAAACCTCCTTTGCTGGCATCAAAGTGAACATTTGTAAAAGGGGTAAATGAATGAATGAATAAATTACTACTTGGCAGGTTTTCTGAATCCAGAGACGATAGAAATAAATTCAGTTCTAAATAGATTATATGTTAAATGTGGTGATGACAATTTGCCTAATTCTTATTCTTTATATACTACTTACATACTTGTGAGTTCTTATCCACAGAAATATTATTTATGTGAATTGAAAAAAGGTTTGATCAGATGAGTTTAAGTAGATGGAGTGTCTTTGTAGTTAGCCTCATCTTTTTTCCAAAGTCTTCCTTGATTTAAAAGGGGGGTTACTTGGATCACCCTTAAATTTGAGAGAGCGAGGAAAAACCTTCTTTTTCCAAAATCCCATCCACTATATTTATCCCATTCACTATATTAGCAGCCTTTGCTCCAAGATGAAGAAAATGCTGGATTTTTTCGAGTGTTTTCATTTAATATCTAAATTTTGGTCGATGTAACTTCTTACATAGTGACACGCTACTTTTCAGCCAACTCAAGAAATAGCCAAATAAGTGATTTCAATTGGAAAGGAAATATTGATTGCTGCTTTCAAGAGTGATGCAAAGCTCCTGGAAATAATTTTACTACTTTAGACTGATGCCGAAAACTTTTTCAAATGAGCCACTTTGCGCCCCAGATGACAGCTGTTACTGCAGTTTTCCATTTCCAGGACACGTTAATGCTACAACCTATCTTCAGCTCTGATTGTGCGTGTGTGTGTGTGTGCGTGTGTGTCCGTGTGCGATCAAGCACAGAAACGAAAGAAGTGTCAGGTTTCTAACGAACGCTATCAGAAAGTGCAGTTAAGCTACGAGGAGATGCATTTCGCACATTATCTTTGTTAGAACTTTCATCGATGCGTCGGACCCAGAAGTCAGAAGCCCGCTTGTGCCTACACTGGCGAGCACCGCCATGACGAGGTGTGGCGAAATCGTTCCAGGTTAATAGCCGGCCTAGCGGGGTATGGAGCCATAAAGCAAAAGACCTTTGTGGCCCTGGTGGGCAATTAGTTCTGTTGCAAAAAAATAATTAAACAGATAAACACGAATGGTGCCTCTGATGCAGACGCCTTATGCCGTTTCTGGAGACCAGACGCTTCCTGGACCTTGGCGGCGACCTCGGCTTGCCTGAGCTATCCGCTCTGTGAAGAGTCTCAAATGAATTATTAGGTACAGAATTGGAATAGATTTCCAAGCAATTAGCTGGAAATTTTACAGAGTGGAAACCTTTCTCATCAAATGAGCTCAATTAATGCAAAAATCATATATTTAATGAACAAAGCAAAGCAATCCTCTGGGCTGAACTGAGTGAGCTGCTGTAAAGGGACCGAGTTAAAACCTTCAAGCCTTTTACAAGGATCTCAGTTTAAAATAACCTCACGATATCTTTCAAAGCTCTATCAATCTTTATCAGCTTCTACACTGGTGAGTAAATGTGACAAGAGATACCTACTTTGCCCCAAAGTCTATTAATGCAGAGCACTATCTGAAAAGACTTGAGCTTGCCTAGGAACATTATTACAGATGTTCATGGCTTTGCTAAAATATAGTCAAAGATTTGGCCTCATGGTAAAAGAAAGAGAGGAGGGAGGGAGGGAGGGAGGAAAAGAGAGAGAGAGAGGGAGGGAGAGAGGGAAAGAGGGAGGGAGAAGTAAGTATCTAAATTGTGGGCGGGGGATTAAAATGTAGCTATTTAATTTTCCATAGCAGCAAAATTGGGTTTGTATAAGAATTGAAACTAAAGCTTGTTGGAAATGCTGATAGGTGAAATATGCTGACTTTTGATACTTTTGAATAAAGAATGTTTATTTGCCTGGGTTACATTTTTATCTCTTAAAATTCCTCAGTTTAGCGCACACAATTGCCTTCCTCTGAATCAGAGTTTTAAGAGTGGGTGAGTCCAGATAAAGGCTGCATGGAAATAAAAAAACGCTAGTATTCCCAGGGGGCTGAGGCCTTGTTGACAGGCTCTTTGCAAACGCAAACAGCTTTGCAACCAGGAGTCATAACACCTACCTATAGAAACAGGTGCGCGGATACAATAAGAGAAACTGTGTTATATCTTTATGAACATAATAAGCCCTTGACAAATTTCAGGAGTTATCGTCACTGCGTCCCCTGTGATACCAAGGATTTAAGTTGTCCAGGATTTAAGTGTCCCCCTGGACAGGACAGGACGCACAGCCCACAGAACACCACAGAGAAAGCCTTCCGCTACATCGTCTGATAGCCTCAGAAAACGGCAGGACGCCGGCCACTTTACCTCCAAGTCAGGCAGAAGCTGGAGTTCGTGGTCACCTGGATGCACCCCGAACGCGGAGCCCCCATCTCCGGGGTGTTTATGACTCACGTGTGCTCTGCTGTTCTAGTCTACACTGGTCTCCTGGACCCTGCCGGCATCTCTGATCGACCTATTTGGTTGTGGGACTTTGAAAGCAAACAATCTATGGCTTAAGCTTTCACTCAGTAGTTTTCCTAAGCTCCAATTTTTCTCCTGGCCGACTGCAGAGATGCAGTCCGGGCAAACCAACAGGAAAAAGTGGATTTTGTTTTTCATTGCAAACCTGAAACTTGTGCCTCAAGCCACACTAAGGTCGATGTTATGTAGCATTCCTACGGACTTACTTGCAAAATAACATATTCGAGTTTTCTTATTTTGCGTTTGGCAATACTAATTGGTGCTTAACACGTACTAAGAATAATGTGCTATAACTCCTGTTTTATATCA
>NW_011889293.1:130408-132617 GCF_000151845.1 Pteropus vampyrus | reverse complement strand
CTGTGAAGAGTGTTGAATTGTCAAACGTAAACACGCGTGATATATATGATTGATTTGTCCTTGTGTTGGCATTTCTACATTTTTAAATATAAGAAAAGCCCCCTACGATCAAAGGGGCCCGGACTCTCGCCTCCAGGAAGGCCGAGCTGGAGGCCGGGGGGGCAGAGAGCGAAGCCATGGCTCTTCGTGGGTCCTGAAAGATAAACTTGGAGGATGCAGACCGAGCTCAGCCAGAGCATTTGTTCTAACTGAAGATTGAAAGACCAGTAGCGGTGGAAACTAAAGTCTGCTACTTATCTTCAGGCTAAGGATGGTGCAGACGGCTGCAACGTGAGCCTCCTTATAACGCATGCCAATGGCCTGAACCATGCCCTCCAGCTGGAGATGCATCTCACCGCCGTGCTGATGACTCCTTAGGCACAAATAAGCACAGTCGTGGCGATTTTGTTGTGAGGTCGAACGATGAACTTGCCCTCCCTCTTTCGTGAATAATTAATAATAATATAGTCTTTACATTTTCTTATTTCAATTTAACTAACAAAACAAGGCCTTGTGGTGGGGAGAAAGTTGCATATTACACCAAGAGCAGATTTTTAAGGTAAAAACAAACATTCCAAAAAGATTTTGAATTTCCGATTGGCATTGAGCTATGTGGCAAAGTCACACGGATAATCGATGTGTCATTCGGTTAAGGTAAATATCATTATTCAGATAGCTATTTCGGTCACCTTTAAGTCTGAATTATCTGGCCATTTCTTGTACTTTTTCCACTCCCTCGTATGTGGTTATAGCTTGTTATAAGATAGAATGTTATATATTCAGAAAAAGCACGCTGCGACAGAGATCATTGTGAAGCGTTTAAAGTTGTCTTTCTCACATTGAAAAGCCACTGGCAGGGCTACATATCGCTCTCCCAAAGACCAAGGTAAAATCAAACGAATGAAATGTATCGCGAGGCCGCACGCATGTGTCAGCGCACTTACTGCTAGCAGCTGCTACTCCGGTGCTGAGCCTGTCCGAAAACCATCGATAACTCCTGGAGAGAAGTAAGTAAAACTACTCAAAATTCTAAATTCTCTTAAGTCCTGTTACAATCGAAGGAACTAAATCGACTCACGTGTTTTCCACTATTCTCCTTAAAAATCCCAACAGTTATAAGGTGGCAAATCAGAATTCAGGGACAGGAACAGACGTCGGGAGTCCGTATTTCCCCAGAACGAAATTGGGATTCCACCGAAAAGGGGCTCTCAGAGCCTCCCGATGACCCAAGGGGCTGCGGCGTTCAAGGAAGGCGCTCCAGAGAAAATGGCGTTGGCTGCCACGTGGTGGCGGCTGGCTCCCAGAGCGGGTGGCAGAGTGGGCCTCGGCTTCCAGGAGGTGAGGGCCATCCGCGTCCTGCCTGCGGTTCCTCACACGAGGTCCTGATTGAGCCGCGTCTCGGTGCTATGTGGCCTGGAAACACACTCGGGGCCCGAGGGCACCGCACAGGGGCTCTGAACTGACCGTCTGGGGAGAGCCGGGCGGCAGCGTCAGGCCAGAGGTGCCACTTACGGCCCTTCATCCACTCCTTCAACGAGTGCGAGGTTGGCGGTGACGGCGAAGACGATGGCGAAAACTCTCCTAGCGATTATTCTCAGATGCCCAGGTTAGCGTTGTCATCGTTGATTTTGTTTTGTTTTTAGTTTTTATTCAATAGATTTAAACTAAAAACAAAATAAAACGCTTCGCCCATTTCCTCTCACCCCACCTCCTGCAACCACCAACCTGTTCTCTGTATCTGTGAGGATTTTGTTGTGCTGTCTTACATTCCTCATACAAGAGGTCATGGCGTATTCGTCTACCTCTGACTTAATTCGCTTAGTTTAATGCGCTCGAGGTTCATCCGTGTTGTCGCAGATGACAGCATCTCCTTCTTGTTTCCATGGCTAATATTGCACTGTATTTATACACTACAGTTTCTTTATCTATTCATCGATCGGGGCGCACTTAGATTATTTCCGTATCTTGGCTATTGCGACCATGCTTCGATGGACATGGGAGTGCAGGTATCTTTTAAATTTGTGTTTTTGTTCTCTTCCGATAAATATCCCAAAGTGGAACTGCTGGATCCTAGGGGAGTTCTATTCTTAACTCTTCGAGGAAGCTCCACGCCGTTTTCCAGAGTGGCTGCACCAACTTACATCCCCGCCAACCGTGCAGAAGGGGCCTC
>NW_011889293.1:124036-130172 GCF_000151845.1 Pteropus vampyrus | reverse complement strand
GCTGCGGGAACGAGGGTGGCGCTCAGGGCGGGCCCGCGAGAGTGGCCGCTGAGTGACCTGTGAGCGGGACTGAGAGCCGGGAAGCAGCCAGCAGCCCGGGGAGGCCGCCAAGGGCCCTGGTGGCACCAGGGGCCACTTGAGTGGCGGTCTCGCCAAGTCGCCGCGTCCGTCCGTCCGTCTCAGGGCTGAGATACACCGCACGCGACTGTGACTTTTAAAGACCGAGTGACGGCTCGGGAGTCGAAGGAGCGGGAACCGCCCACGCGCCCTCCGGTCCCGATTTTCCGTGTTGCAGAGGCTGATGCCGTAAACGCTTCGGTGCGCGGTCTGCTCCTTTGGTTCTATTATTTCCTTGAAACGATTCTCGCGAGTGAGGCTCCTGGTTCAACGAAGGGAAACGCTCTGTGGTTTTCGGTGGATAAATCGCCGCGCTGATTTTCGGTTTAATGTTAGCGGCAGCAGGTGGGCTTACAGGTTTTCTCACGGCGTTGGGTGTTATAATGACAATTTTTGTTTGTTAATTCAGGATATGTAAAATGTTACTTTAAGGTTACTACTTTAGTTAGCGTTTTTCTAATTCCTAAGGAGGAATAATATTTTTCGATGTCATTTTTTTCTTCCATAGGAGAATGATTGGTTCTTATCTGTAGCCTATTTATCTATTGAGTCATTTTTATGAGAGAAACAGATTCTCCAAACACCCTGGGAAGCTGGGGACTAGGCTGATCTCTAGCTAGATTTTTCTAGTGCGCGACACGCCCCAACGTTCATGTCTGTTCGGCTGGCTCGGTGAGCACCATTTCGGAGAGCAGAGGATGGCTTGGGAGGGTGGCCGTGATGTCTCGAGCTGCCTCTGGGCAGCAGTACCCTGGGGACTGAAAGCATTTGAGGGGTTGTGTTAAGGAATGCGAAGGAAAAGTACTTTGAGTAATTTAATTATCACCTCCAGAAGGAAGAACGCTTAGGAGTGGTTAGGTTTCTAAAAAGCCTTCTTTACATCCTTTCCTGTGATTGCCTACCCACCGGCCATCACCTACTCATCAGTTTGTCCTCTTAGGTCATCCTGTGAAGGACCCCGCTAAGTTACCTGCCAGCCTAGTCACAGGCAAGACCCGCGTCATTGTTTGGTCCAGCCGTCACGTCTACAAGGTGCCTTAAATCAAGACTTTGGGGTTTACCTTCAAACTGGATTGTTTACCAGTGAGGCCATATAGAAAACCATTGTTATTTTGGTTTATCTGTGAAGAGTGTTGAATTGTCAAACGTAAACACGCGTGATATATATGATTGATTTGTCCTTGTGTTGGCATTTCTACATTTTTAAATATAAGAAAAGCCCCCTACGATCAAAGGGGCCCGGACTCTCGCCTCCAGGAAGGCCGAGCTGGAGGCCGGGGGGGCAGAGAGCGAAGCCATGGCTCTTCGTGGGTCCTGAAAGATAAACTTGGAGGATGCAGACCGAGCTCAGCCAGAGCATTTGTTCTAACTGAAGATTGAAAGACCAGTAGCGGTGGAAACTAAAGTCTGCTACTTATCTTCAGGCTAAGGATGGTGCAGACGGCTGCAACGTGAGCCTCCTTATAACGCATGCCAATGGCCTGAACCATGCCCTCCAGCTGGAGATGCATCTCACCGCCGTGCTGATGACTCCTTAGGCACAAATAAGCACAGTCGTGGCGATTTTGTTGTGAGGTCGAACGATGAACTTGCCCTCCCTCTTTCGTGAATAATTAATAATAATATAGTCTTTACATTTTCTTATTTCAATTTAACTAACAAAACAAGGCCTTGTGGTGGGGAGAAAGTTGCATATTACACCAAGAGCAGATTTTTAAGGTAAAAACAAACATTCCAAAAAGATTTTGAATTTCCGATTGGCATTGAGCTATGTGGCAAAGTCACACGGATAATCGATGTGTCATTCGGTTAAGGTAAATATCATTATTCAGATAGCTATTTCGGTCACCTTTAAGTCTGAATTATCTGGCCATTTCTTGTACTTTTTCCACTCCCTCGTATGTGGTTATAGCTTGTTATAAGATAGAATGTTATATATTCAGAAAAAGCACGCTGCGACAGAGATCATTGTGAAGCGTTTAAAGTTGTCTTTCTCACATTGAAAAGCCACTGGCAGGGCTACATATCGCTCTCCCAAAGACCAAGGTAAAATCAAACGAATGAAATGTATCGCGAGGCCGCACGCATGTGTCAGCGCACTTACTGCTAGCAGCTGCTACTCCGGTGCTGAGCCTGTCCGAAAACCATCGATAACTCCTGGAGAGAAGTAAGTAAAACTACTCAAAATTCTAAATTCTCTTAAGTCCTGTTACAATCGAAGGAACTAAATCGACTCACGTGTTTTCCACTATTCTCCTTAAAAATCCCAACAGTTATAAGGTGGCAAATCAGAATTCAGGGACAGGAACAGACGTCGGGAGTCCGTATTTCCCCAGAACGAAATTGGGATTCCACCGAAAAGGGGCTCTCAGAGCCTCCCGATGACCCAAGGGGCTGCGGCGTTCAAGGAAGGCGCTCCAGAGAAAATGGCGTTGGCTGCCACGTGGTGGCGGCTGGCTCCCAGAGCGGGTGGCAGAGTGGGCCTCGGCTTCCAGGAGGTGAGGGCCATCCGCGTCCTGCCTGCGGTTCCTCACACGAGGTCCTGATTGAGCCGCGTCTCGGTGCTATGTGGCCTGGAAACACACTCGGGGCCCGAGGGCACCGCACAGGGGCTCTGAACTGACCGTCTGGGGAGAGCCGGGCGGCAGCGTCAGGCCAGAGGTGCCACTTACGGCCCTTCATCCACTCCTTCAACGAGTGCGAGGTTGGCGGTGACGGCGAAGACGATGGCGAAAACTCTCCTAGCGATTATTCTCAGATGCCCAGGTTAGCGTTGTCATCGTTGATTTTGTTTTGTTTTTAGTTTTTATTCAATAGATTTAAACTAAAAACAAAATAAAACGCTTCGCCCATTTCCTCTCACCCCACCTCCTGCAACCACCAACCTGTTCTCTGTATCTGTGAGGATTTTGTTGTGCTGTCTTACATTCCTCATACAAGAGGTCATGGCGTATTCGTCTACCTCTGACTTAATTCGCTTAGTTTAATGCGCTCGAGGTTCATCCGTGTTGTCGCAGATGACAGCATCTCCTTCTTGTTTCCATGGCTAATATTGCACTGTATTTATACACTACAGTTTCTTTATCTATTCATCGATCGGGGCGCACTTAGATTATTTCCGTATCTTGGCTATTGCGACCATGCTTCGATGGACATGGGAGTGCAGGTATCTTTTAAATTTGTGTTTTTGTTCTCTTCCGATAAATATCCCAAAGTGGAACTGCTGGATCCTAGGGGAGTTCTATTCTTAACTCTTCGAGGAAGCTCCACGCCGTTTTCCAGAGTGGCTGCACCAACTTACATCCCCGCCAACCGTGCAGAAGGGGCCTCTATTCTCCACATTCTCCTTGACCCTTGGTATTTCTTGTCTTTTCGATAACAGCCATTCTAACAGGTGTCGACTGATGTCGCATTGTGGGTTTGACTTGCATTTTCTTGATGATTAGTGATGCTGAGCATCTTTTCATGTTCCTTGTTGGCCATCTGTTAAGTCTTCTTTGGAAAAATGCCTATTCAGATCCTCCGTCCATTTTTAAAGCAGATTTTTGACTTTTTCCTTTGCCGTTGAGTTGTATGACATCTTGACGCATTCTGTATATTAGCCCCTTATCAGATTTACGATGTGCAGTTATTTTCTGCCTTCTCATTTTGTTGATGTTTTCCTTTGTCGTGCAGACACTTTTTACTATGATGGAGTCTCACTCGTTCATTTTTCTTTTGTTGCTTTTGCTTTTCGTGTCAGATTCAAAAAAAATATCAATGAGGAGTTTACTGCCTATATTTTCTTCTAGGAGTTTTATGATTTCGGGTCTTAACGTTCAAGTCCTTCATCTATGTGAAGCTACTTTTTTGTGTGTGTATGGTGTGAGATCGTGGTCTAGGTTCATTCTTTTATGTGTGGCTGTCCAGTTTTCCCAACACTATGAATTGAAGAGACTGCCCTTTCTCAGTATATTCTTGGTTCCCTTGTCATAAATTAATTGACCATATCTGTAAGGGTTTATTCAAGAACTCTCTATCTGTTCCATTGATCTATGTGTCTGTTTTTGTCAATGCCATACTGTTTTAATTACTATAGCTTTGTAATATAGTTTAACATCAGGTAGCAGATGCCTCCAGCTTTGTTCTTCTTTCTCAAGTGTGCTTTGGCTATTTGGGATAGTCTGTTGTGGTTCCATATAAATTTTAGGATTTTTTATTCTATTTCTGTGAAAAATCCAATTGGCATTTTATTAAGGATTGCACCGAATCTGCATATTACTTTGAGTAGTCTGAACATTTTAACTATTAGTCCTTTAGTTGTCAATATATAGGTCTTTTACCTCCTTAGTTAAATTTATTCCTAGTTATCTTATTATTTTCAATGCAATTGTAAATGGGGTCGTTTTCTTAACTTCTCTTTCTGGTAGTTCATTACTAGTGTAAAGACACGCAACACATTTCTGCATATTAATTTTGTATCTTGCGACTTTACCGAATGTTTATTAGTTCTAACAGTTCTTTGACGGGGTCTTTAAGGTTTTCTATATAACATCACATCACCTGCAAATAGTGACAGTTTTACTTCTTGCTTTCCAATTTGAATGCCTTTTATTTCTATTTCTCACCTAATTGTTCTGGCTGGAACTTCTAACTCTATATAGAATAAACACGGTGAGAATTGGCATCCTTGTTTTGTTCCTGATCTTAGAGGAAAGCTTTTAGCTTTTCGCCACTGTGGGCTTGTCATATACGAACTTTATTATGTTAAGGTACATTTCCTGTATACTTACTTTGTCGAGTTCTTATAATAAATGCATGTTGAATTTTGTCAAATACTGTTTTTGCATCCATTGAGACAATCATATAATTTTTATTCTTGATTTTGTTAATGTGGTGTATCACATTGACATTTATGGATGCCGAACCATTCTTACATCCTTAGAATAAATTTCACTTGCATAATCCTTTAGTGTATTGTTGAATTCGGTTTGCTAATATTTTGTTGAGGATTTCTGCGTCTATGTTCATCAAGGATATTGGTCTGTAATTTTTCTTTTTCGAAGTGTTCTCATCTAGTTTTGGTACCAGGGTAATGTGGGCCTCGTAAAATGTGTTGGGAAGAGTTCCCCCCTCTTTTATTTTTTGGAAGAGTTTGAGAAGTCTTGGTATGAATTATTCACTGAATATTTTCTAAAACTCATCAGTGAAGCTGTCTGATCCTGGACTTTTGTTTGTTGGGAAGTTTTTGATTACTAATTCAGTCTCCTCGCTAGGGAAGATTAAATAAGAGTTTTATATATATAAAGGACCTGTTACATACTAGTAAGCATGGTATCAGTGTCTGCTATTATAATTTGTTAGCCATAATCATCATTCTAATATCAATGGTTGAAAGAATTAGAAGAATTAATTATATGAAACACCTGGCCCAAAGCTTGGCAGTTAGTTATTGAGTATTCCATGATTGTTAGTTTCTTTCACGTCCCTAATTGGGTCAATTTAAAAAGCTTACGGTATGTGTATTAATATTCCACATCTGACCACTGTGCAGATGAGTAAATTGTGAGAGGTGGGATGTGATCTCGGTCTGAAGCCAGAGCCTCAGCTTCCTCACCCAGGGAGCTTAGGGTCAGTGTGGCCGAACCCCACTGACTCAGAAATTCCTTATGGTTGACCCCGGAATCACTTAAGGATGGGGAGACCTTTCAACATCTGTGTATGGTTTGATGTTAAATATATTTTGGTGCATGTCATTCTTCTTGCTGTATCCAACAAGAATTAAAATAACAGAGAAAACGAAAAGTTTTGGATGGAACCAGAAAACATTTAAGGTTTTTTAAGATTTGCATGTGCCTACAATAATAATAAAACATTGTTTTATATATAACCAGATGACGTTGCCAATATTCAACCATTTTTGACTTACAAAAATGGCAATTTCATCTAAATTTTAATTCTTATCATGTGTTAGGCACTAGATGTTCTAAGCATCTTTTATACATTTAACTTATTTGATTTTAGTTCTCAACAACTTCGC
>NW_011889293.1:121090-123986 GCF_000151845.1 Pteropus vampyrus | reverse complement strand
GACTCAGAAATTCCTTATGGTTGACCCCGGAATCACTTAAGGATGGGGAGACCTTTCAACATCTGTGTATGGTTTGATGTTAAATATATTTTGGTTCATGTCATTCTTCTCGCTGTATCCAACAAGAATTAAAATAACAGAGAAAACGAAAAGTTTTGGATGGAACCAGAAAACATTTAAGGTTTTTAAAGATTTACATGTGCCTACAATAATAGTAAAACATTGTTTTATATATAACCAGATGACGTTGCCAATATTCAACCATTTTTGACTTACAAAAATGGCAATTTCATCTAAATTTTAATTCTTATCATGTGTTAGGCACTAGATGTTCTAAGCATCTTTTATACATTTAACTTATTTGATTTTAGTTCTCAACAACTTCGCAAAGTGGGTAATGTTATTACCCACAGAAAGGTTATGTCTGACTTCCAAGCATAGAATTTTAACCACCATATGCAAAATAATCAAATGTTTTTATGGATATTTTGACCATGAAATTCAGTTTTGATACACATGAAAACGAAATGAAATAAAAATGTCACATTAAATTCTTAGCAATGGACATGTTATTTGGCTAAATGAAAACTGCCTTCCCATACATGTAGCTTTGAAATCATCTATGAAATAATAACGTGCAAATTATCATTTTGAATAACCACGATTGGTAAAAATTAAATGTAAGGATAGATATGGGCGCCAAAAGATTTACTGTAAAACAAATGTTTATACCTGGTTCTTTAAAATACTTCTTCCTTTTCCAGAATTTCTCCAGTGCTTCTCTTTTTCCTGAACTGCCATTTTACGTTAGGGAAAAACTGAGGTCGACGCTGACGGCATGACTTTAATGGACTAATTTTAAATGTAAATTTTGTTTTCAGAAATTTGCCTTGTTTTTCCATGAAAATAACTTGTTTTTCCCTCTGTATTATGCTTTTTAAACTGTTCTATAAAAACATTTCTGTAGGGGATACAAAACAATATTATGATGCCATAATTTGTTTTATTCCCTTGCAATTTCAGATAAACATACATAAAGTGACATTACAGCAGATTAACTTTCTTATATGAGATTAAATTCTCATTAATATATTTTTAATGTTTTATGAAAAATATTTTAATCCAAGAAGTACAATTTTCTCATCTATTTTACTATAATTGCATTTTTTTTTTTTTTTTTTGGGTTCTTTTTCTTTAAATTTCTTTTTTTCTTACCCAAAAGGAAAAGTTTCTTTTTTTTCTTAAAGAAATAATTGGGTTATATTCTAGAATTGCCATTGGAGGTATCAGGCTGGATAGTATCTTAGCAAAAATAAAATCTCGGTTGAAATTGGAAATTAGGAAAGTGCTAAAATACTGGACTTTACGAGAACATATCAAAATGTGCTTGGTACTGTTGTTTCCTTTCCCAGTTCTTTTTAATATTTATTGATATGAAAAAAACGTGATTTTCTAGATTCTTATTTAATTTTTAAAAATGATTACAACTTCCTTTATGAATCTCACAATACCGCAAGCCTACGTTTTGTGTATGCCTAGACAGGCCCGAGACATATTCTTGTGTAATTCTTTTGAACATTTGTGTTAACTTTCTCCAAGAGTCGTGCGGGCTGTCATCACGTACGCCTTGTTGTTGTACCATCTTCTTAATTCTCCAGTTCTTTATGTGCAAGAAAAGCATTTTAGTTACATACTTTTTTTGATCTCCTGGACCATGTAGGTAGATAATCACGGAAATTCCCTAAAATCGTGTTCTCGTAACTCCTGCCGACGGACACGGCAGTCTGATGAGGAAGACTCATTGTCTTGGTCAGACCACGGCCTCGGATTGGATTGGATCACCTGGAACCGGGCACGAGAGACTTAAATCGGCCGTGCTTTGCCTGCGGCCCTTTGTAAAGCCTGTTTGATTAGCGGGGTGGCCACTGGGGCTGGCTGTGGGCCACAGAGGTGGCTTCAGTGCCATGCACTGCTTGCCGGGCGTGTGCTTGCGTGTGCACCCACGGCCCGGGCTGCGATGGCGAGGCGCCCCTCCTCCGCCACCGGAGCTGAAATCAATAGTTCATCACTGATTGTTGTTCGTGACCTCAGTGTCATTAAAATCTCCGAAGAGCTACATGGTTCAGAGGGTTTTCTAGAAACTCTGCTTGCTGTTAAACCTCTCATATTAAGAATAAAGGGAAGTCCTGGAAAATCTTCTCTAGTAACTTGAATAATTCACGGATACACTGAGAAGACGTCTAATAAACTTCGGCACTGTGTCTGATTTTTACACTCAGGATCAACCTCTACCTGTTTCTATGTTTGAAAAAAATCCTTGCAGGGTGTGAGAACGCATAGTCATTTCCACGAGCCCGGGCAGAAGGTAAAACCCATCTTCTATAAAAGCGAACTCAAAAGGAATGGAGATAAATGTTTCTAGAGGAATTGGAAAACACAGAACTTTGAATTAATCTGATTTAGGATACTCAATGTTATTAAAGACTATTAAGATAGCCAGTTAGGGAGTAGACGCATCTTTGAATCATGCACTATTTAAAACAAACACTGGCCCCGTGCTAGTTTCCTGTATTTCGTTCTTCATTCTGAGTATGTTATGCTTTACTTTAGTGAAAATTTTGTTCTGTGCAACATGCTAGACACTGGATTATGTTACCAAATAAATTCGGACTTGCCACTTGTCACAGTGCAGGAACGATGCCTCGGGCCCGCCCTCCACGCCACGTCCCTTCAGGTGTCAAGGCTGCTCACCCTTTTCATTTCTCCGGCCGCCGCCCCGCTTCGTCCCCGATGGCCCGTCTCCACACTTGTCTTCCTATGGCGGTAGCGTCCCCTGCCTTCTGTCTCTCTGTCCCCTCGCGTCCACCCTTTACGACCGCCTCACGAGACCTTCATT
>NW_011889293.1:113804-119810 GCF_000151845.1 Pteropus vampyrus | reverse complement strand
GGGTGAAACGGGATCATAACGACTCCCTTCCGGGACTAGCACAGGGTTAGGTGGGGTCACGTGACGATGTGCCCCCCACACAACTGTCTATTCAGCTGACACACAGTCGCGCACCTTATGACGGTGTCTCGGCCAGCGACGGAAAAGACCTACGATGGTGGCCCCCCGAGACTGTAAGGGAGCTGGAAGACTATGGCCTGGTGACGGGGCAGCCAGCTGAGCATCGTAGCGCGACCCATCGCTCGTGTACACAAACCGACTTCACGGCCAGTCGAGCGAGCGTACGGCAGCGCAGCGTTGGCAGGGGCTGCTCCGTCTGGGTTCGTGCAAGTGCCCTCTGCGGCGACAGCCTGATGACCGAACAGCCTGACACCCCATTTCTCGGAGGGTAGCCCAGTGCTAGATGCCACACGACTGAATTATTATCGTTGCTGGCATTCAGACTGGCGTCATCACGGGTTATTTAATAAAAAACGCAGGAACTGGAATAATTAATTACAAGGCGTTCTTCGTTTTCATTGAATTCTATGTCAAATATAATCTTAAGTATTTAAAAAACTAAGAATGTTTAAGGGAGAAAGGTTGAGGAAGCCAATGGAAACATGAAGATATTAAAAAACAAACAAAAAAAACCCCAAAAACTAACACAAGACTAATAAGGGTCGTTTTAAGTATAACGACCCTTAAAATCTGTGACGTCCTTAAGTGAAGGGCTTTGGCGACACCTGGGAAAAGCGACCGTGTGAGGAAATTCACCTTTTAGCTGGCTTGGCCCTCGCGCATCTCATACCACATCAGCAAAGTCAGAACATTAAAACAAAATCGAAGTCCAGGCAAGTCCCCTGGGCGACGTCTGACCGCGGGAGCATGGCTCCCAGCAGCCCCTCTCAGCTGCCCATCGGCGGCACAGTCTAACCTCGCTAGCTAGCAAGGGCGAATGTCTGACCTTGACGCCTGCCCCCTCCCCCACGTGGACGGTGGCTGTGATCGCGAAGTTCCAAGGTCGGCTTTATCCATCACGGTCTTTTGATCTTCACGACCGCAACGCTTAGTTAATTGCCTAAGGAAGGGAAGCCGCTGAATAAGTCACCCCGAAGGAACATGGGGTTCTAAATTCACTTGGATTTCTCTTTAGAATGTATTCGATGATTTTTTTTTGCTACCTGTGTACCGTCCAAATTGTAGTTATTACAGGTATTATATAAAACTGATTTACGTTCTCTGCGGATTCTGGAAAGATAATTGGGAAAAGCTATTCCCACATGTTTGGTGGTACAAATGAGTAGTTATTCGGCGATGAAAAGTTCTGTATGCATTATTTTTCTCAGAGAATCGATAACTAATTTTATGCTCAAATTTCGAGTAAAGTGCCGCATGAGATGATTCGGCGTCATAAATCAGCCAGCGGGGAACTTCAGGGTAGTTCACTCCCGCTCCACGGTATGGTAATTGCCCAATTTTTTTTACACCCGTTTTAAATTTCAGGGTTAATAACCGCCATCGGTTACAGAATGCTTGCTCTCTGGGGGCGTTGCATGACACCGAGTCTAACTCTCTCAACTCCGGCACCAGAGATGTTATCAGCCTCATTTAATGGATGGAGAGACGGAGGCAGAGAAACCGTGCGCGATCAGACCAGAATCGTGGAGCAGACAGGGTCGGGTCCGCGGCTCCCTGTCCCTCCAGCGCCCGTTAGGGAAAAGCACAGACAGCGTCATTCTGAAGGGGAATCCGCTCCCCTCAAACACTATGAGCGCCTGGAATTTTAAGAGCATAAGCTGCAACTGTGACCAACGCAAACGGCCCGAGCATCTCCGTGAAGTTCTGCGACGAATCATCTCCACGAGCTGAGCATCTCTTCTTTTGAAAAAAGACAAACTCCACAGCACACCTGAGCAGACGTTAGGGCTTGCGGTGTTCATTTTGGGTGGTTACACAAGACAAGGTCAGAATTTAAAAGGAAAATGACCTTGTCATGTATACTTTGAAGGGGTCCCCAGAGCTAGCTGAGGTGTAAGTACGAAACCCAGGCGGCTTCGCCAGGAAGTAGTCGGGGGACCCCTGGCACCGCCTTGCATGGACAGGTGAGTGTTAACCTTGCACATGACTCCTGGGGTCAAAGTGGGGGCCGAGGCGAGAATATGGCTGACACTCTCCTGGCTGCTGGGGTGAAACTCTGGCCATCGGCTCTGCTTGCTGGAAGGGGTCCCTCGGAAAACGGGGGCGAGATTTTTTTAAGTGTTCATTAGACCCCATGAAATGAAAAAGGAGAGAATGCTGTCGTTTTTGACCTATGACGGACACCAAAAGTGACCGAGAATCCGGTGTTTGTCTCCTGGGTTCCTGTCCTTAGGGTCTTGAGTTTGTGGCATAGCCACCCAGAACATCTGACAGTGTCACCGACCCATTGACATAGAAACTTGAAAAGTGAGATGCGAATTATTCATCTTCCGTCTGCTCTTTGGAGAAAATATAGGATCGGATGGTCTTTAAGGCAATACACACATAGACACACACACATACAGACGTGTGCATACACACAGGCACGTGCACGCGTGTATACACATTTATGTGATATCTATGTATTTACACATGGTATCTGTAATATATTTATCTAGGCTACCCATTGTGGAAAGTTCTTTCCTCAAGAGAGCTTTTCTCAGGGGAGGGACGACCTGGCCTTCAGTGAGAACACGTTCCACGGTGAGCGGCCAGGACTCACAGTAGGAACTTGGGGTGTCGAATTTGTTACGAACATACTAGTTATTCAGAACGAGGTCTGTGGCAACCGTTCACTTCCTGTAGCAGAAACTGTAATTGCATTCCAATTCTGAAACTCGATCGCCAATTCTTGAGTGAGTTTAAGTTTTTAATACTTTAAAGGGGGTTCGTGTTAGTAGCATGGTCTTGCAAAAATGTTTGGATAAAATTGGTTTTGGAACCCAAAATTTTGTCTTTGTTTCTGCCTCTCTCACATCCTACTCACTGGTCCCCAACCTTTGTGGCACCAGGGACCGGTGCTCCTATGAGAATCTGATGCCTGACGATCTGAGGCGGAGCTGAGGCGGTGATGCCGGTGCTGGGGGGCGGCTGCGAACACAGACGAAGCTTCGCAATCTCATTGCTCACTTCCCGCTGTGCGGCCCAGTTCCTAACAGGCCAAGGACCGGTACTGGGTGTTGGGGACCCCTCTTCTACAGAATATCATTTTCTTTCTATGTTATTATGTGTAATGAACATAAATGTCCCACTTTATGGATCAATAACAAAATCTGCATTATTTTACTAAAAACAGCAATACATGCTGATATTTCCTGACAATAAATATTTATGGATGATTCACACCAGTTTTATCATCCGTACCAATTGGAATAGATGTGAGTTCATCATTCAGTCCGGAAGATTTTATAAACCACCGACTAATGAACTCCCATCCATTCCAAAAGACACGGACTATAAAATCGTACGACTTGTCAGTAAATAGTTATTCCGATGAAATATTCCATTCACCTCTCCACTTCCACAGAGACTAGACCGTGTTCCCAAATATGCATGATTTTATTGACAAAAGAATAACTTTTATAAGTGATTTACATGACAGAACCATGGACTACAGCACTTTCCTTCAAATTCGGGAGTGAAATCAATGCAAGTCACCGTGCGTGTGTCATGATGTGACAGGCCACTGAGTCATCTGCTCCTGCCAGGTGCCCGGGTAAGTAGCTGGGCTCATTTCATAGTTGGCACTGAAATCGAGCCAACAACTGCTTACAAGGACCCTACTGCGAGCAATGGTCTCTGCTGGATGCCATCACCTACCTACGGCAAATTGATCACAGCGTATAGTGTATGCTCCCTAATCACGCATTAGCCCTTGTGTCTCAGAAACGGGTTGACTGCTGTGACAGCTCTGTTTCTTTCTTGGATGGGCCAAGTCTGCCTGTCGCCCGTGCAGGAGTGGGTGGCACTCCTTCCTGCCCCGCCATGGCGGGTGCGTTCTGCCCCTGGGACTCGTCTCTGCTCTGGGCTGGGCTGCTTCCCCGCCGCGTCCTCCGGGATCTCCACTGGCAACGTTGGCTTCTCCCCGTGACACGCAGCAAGATGACATGAGCGTGGACCCTCCCTCCCGCGTGATGTCGGGGTCAGGCTAGGAGCTAGGGCAGGGGGGTTGACGGAAGACCCAGCCTCTGACCTCATGGGCACCGCTTGGCAGGGAAGAGGAGTGTTAAGGAAGGGTGACTTCTGCCCTGTTCTGGACCAGAGGCTGTGGGGCCCCGGCCTGGTGTGGGCGGCCAGGGGAGCGCCTGCTGGGGATGCTTCGGGGGAACCGCATGGGAAGGGAAAGGGGGCTAAAGGGTTGCCGGCTAAAAGAACAGTTTGAGCAAAGGCCCTGGGGTGGAAGCTTCGACTGTTCAGAAACGGAGAAGCGCAGTGGCCGTGGGGAGGGGCTGTTCGGGCCGAGGCTGGAGAAGCGAGCTGGCGTCGGGTGATATCAGGCCAGACGGGCCACAGAAAGGGTAGTCCCCTTTACTCTAAGGATGGTTGTAAGTAGAAAAGTAACACAACTAATTTTATACTTTGGCTGCTATTTGGGCGATATCTGAGGGCGGGTAAGTTAGATGGCTGTTGCATTCCTTGGGTACAATGTGTGATAGTAGTTTGGTCTCAGTTGAGAGAGAAATGATGATATACTTTGGAAAATAAGAAAAAAACAGAACTTGGTGTTAAATTTGATAGAACGTGTGTGTGCAGGGGTGTTCCGTCTCACCGTATTATAAAAATATAATGTCATGTAATAATGACATTATGCCATATAACAATGTACGTAATGTGCTCAAAAAGATTTTTGCTACGTACACAAAAGGTACCACATGCCAAGACTTAGTAGGGAAAAACATTCCACGATGCAGTTTATCTCAGCGTGGTCAGAGCTTCTTTGGTTGGATAATAATCACCAAAGTTTAGACGTTTACACGAAATTTAGCCAAGTGTCAGGCCACTGTTAACAAAGGCGAGCGAGGTCCCTTGTGGAAGGGCTGGAGAGGGGACAATCCGGTGCCGTGTCTGCAGAAAGAGCTGCTGCCTCCCGTGGCTTCTGACGACGAAGGGGAAGCGCGGAAAACTGGATGAGCTGAGTCTGCTCAGAGCAAATTCCGAAACTCAGAATGCATTCGCTTTTACACAAAGGTAAGAAGAGTAAGTATTTCTGCAGGGAGTGAATGAGAGGCGCAGGACACAGGATCTAGGTGGAGGCTTCGCTGAGATTATAAGCTTCTGGCTCCCAGAGGACAAATCTGACCTGATGACAACATGGTGGGGGGGGAGGGGAACGGTGACATTTCTTCTTCTTAAGAGGAGGTGTGTGTATGTTAACGTTAGTATGTGTGTCACCTCATAGGCTTTGCTTGAAAATTAGTGCTCCTATGGTGGAAATTTTCTTCTATGAGGCCTTTGGCACAAATGTCTTAATATTATCCAAATACTTTATTCACTGAAGGAAAGAAAATTGCACTATTCCTTCAAAAGATCCACACGAGAATATTTTCAAGGAAAAAAGAAAAAGCTCTCCAGAATATTCAAATTAATGATTTTATTCCTAATGATTCAATCACCAATATTTAAAAAACATTCTTGAAAAACTTGATTTGCTTCTTGTGGACATGATACTCATCTGATTTTATCTTGAATATTAAGATATTGTATTTAATAAGGACGGTGAGAACGCTATCAATCTATGGGTTAAAGTTAACTGAATTTGGACTGTACACTAAAATCAGGTGGGCCTCATTGATTTTCCTATACTAGTAAAGTACTACATCAAAAGGTCCGCTTCATTTACATCGATGCATATACAGTGTATTTCAATTACGTATCGTTATTCTGTGACTATTATATTTTGCTTAGAATGGGCATTATTGAATGTTTTTAAAATTTTATCTTCACAATGATGAACTTAAAGGCGCATTTTTAGAGCACGTGCTATAGATTTCTACTTGTGAAATGAAA
>NW_011889293.1:110930-113754 GCF_000151845.1 Pteropus vampyrus | reverse complement strand
ATTTTGCTTAGAATGGGCATTATTGAATGTTTTTAAAATTTTATCTTCACAATGATGAACTTAAAGGCGCATTTTTAGAGCACGTGCTATAGATTTCTACTTGTGAAATGAAACGAAATGTACACTATCTAGATTTCGCATGAGGGAAAATTTTTAAACTTGATCTTCTTGTTGTTATTTTTAGCCCTCGTGCTACCATTTTCTGACTTCCCTTCACCTTTACATCTATTTTGCATAATGGAGCAAGGTGACACTTTCTCAGGAAAGCTTCGAACATATCACCTCCCCCATCCTTTCCAGACACCTTTAGCGACCGTGTTGGGGCAGAGCCTCAAGTCTTTCCCTCGGAGCCAAGGGCTTCCCTGATGGGGGCGGCTGCGTGTCGCTCACTCCTGCGCCTGTTTTTTTCTGCTAACTACCTAACTACCTCTCCAACTGCAGAGCCAACGGCCCTGGTGTTGCCACCTGTCCCTGCCTTGTGTTGCCTACTTTCTCTTACATAGCTTTCCGCACCTGGAGCATCCTGCCCCATCTCCAGAGGCACAGACCGTATCCAGCCATCCTTCTCATCTGAGGCCGAGATGGTCCAAAGGGGCCGAGCTCAGGAAACGAAGGCAAAGACACATTTTCTCAAGGTGACAGACTCGCTTCCCGAAGTGACGAACCTTCGTCCCATGCACGTTGCACGAGCTGCGAGGGCAGGGGATGGCGGGGTGGAGCCTGGGCAGCTCTGCAGAGCGGAAGCGCAGGGAAGATGCGTGACGGGGAATCGCTGGTCTGGCAGGCAGTCCCCAGAGGGCGCCTCAAAACGCACTTCACGGGGGCCAGGAGGTCACCTGGAAGCTTCAAGTGCAAAGGACATACCTCTTGATGTAGCAACGGATCCCCATACAAGAGCGAGCAGAGCGGGCTGAGGACAGACACCCCCCTACACTGATTCGGTGTGAGGAAGCAGAGAAAATAATTCTTCCCAGATAATTCAACAAGGCAGGGACGATCTATCGTGTGGAGCGGGTGCTGCTTCTCTCAGAGGAAAAGCCTCCAGTTATATCTGGGAAGCACAACTCATGTCACAGCGAGTAATTTGAAACCGAAGCCGGCATAGCGCTGACACTCGAAGGAAGAGTCTGAGAGGGAGGAAACTTGTGGGAGGAAGAATGGCCCACGTACTCGCAGACTCGAAGGGCTCCAAACGCGCCAAGGATGATGGAACTTCTGACGATTAAAGCTTAATTAAGAAAACTACTAATTAAACCACGAAGCGATCACAAGTATGAAAAGAGCAAAGCCACAAAACCTTGGGGACAGACAGCAGGTCAACTGGAGGAAATGAAAAGTGAGTTGACAGAACTCGGGAAAGAAGGACAAGACAAAAAAAAAATGATAGAAATGGAGAGCGAGTCGAAAGAAGCGTAGCAAACGGAAAACGTGGCAGGCAAAGACACAGATGATAGGAATGAGAAAATGAGCGAATCCAAATCGAAATAGGGAATTTGGAGGGGCTACAGATAAACTAGCAGATAGAGAAGAGAGGCATAGAGATTTTTAAAACACGGTATAATTGAAGCTCTTGAAAAGGGAAGATACACTGGAACAGAACAAATATTAAAAGATTTAATTCCATAAATCATTAATGAAATCAAAGGAGACTCGAATCCACATTTTGGAAGAGCACATCATGTGTCCACACCAGTGGGTCCATAATCCATCCTCTCTGTGCTGGGGGCGGGGCGGAGACGGGGTGCAGAGAAAAGAGAAAGAAATGACTCGATCTCCTGGTAGACGTGCCCTGGACCTCCTGAGAGTGTTTGTCAGGGGAAACAATGGAGGGAAACGCCAATTGTTGGAATATGAAGTATGGACGCTCCAGGATTGAAAGCAATCCTCTGCACACACCATGCGGAGAGCTCAGACGTTAAGTCTGCAGCGTGCACACCGGTGTGTCCAGGGAGGGCACGGGCGGCACGCTCACGGTTTGACTTCGTGCTTTCCCTGTTCTGTGGTTACTGCACCTTTTAAATTATTAATAAAGAGGCAAGATCTCTGATTCTTGTGAGCCTGATGTGCAAATCCGACCTCTATGTGTTATCGCACGGAGACATAGCCTGAGTATATAAAGAAAGATAACTGGGCAGCCAGACCAAAGGATAAAGTCACTCATAAGGGGGAAACTCATGGTGGTCTCAGAATCCTCCATTGCTACCATCAGGGCTGGAAGACAGCAGAGGCGTACCTATGAAAACTAAGGGGAATAAAACATGTCAGAACTTTCAGACTCTGTCAAGCTAGTCTTCAAATACGAAGGCTAAAGACAAACAGTTTTGAAAATGCGACATTAGGGAATGTTGTTTCTCTCTTTAACGAGGAAACGGCTCGAGGTCACTCAGTCCGACGACAAACCTGACCAGTGCTGGGTACTGAGTACACCGAACTGAAGAACTAACACTAAAACGGAGTGAGGGTTAGGGTGGCGAAGCCCGCTGCAAGCGGACAACGCTCTGACAACGAAGAAGCCATATGAATGCCACACGTCTGGGAAGCAGAGCGCATTTGCTGACTGCTTCATTTGCAAGAGTTGGCAGTTAAAGAACATCATTCGCAGCCGATATATAGCTAGTGCTAGACAAGTGTACCTAACAGAAGCAGAGTTAAATACCAAGTAACCTGATTTTATATAAACAATTTTTACGTCAAAATTTGTAATCTCAAATTACAAAGAGAAAAGAACATCATAAAGAACACTACATAGCAGAAGCTATGAGAGGTCACTAAGATGCTCAAGAAAAATGCATTATTTTGATCTTTATATGAATTAAAAATAAAG
>NW_011889293.1:103099-107630 GCF_000151845.1 Pteropus vampyrus | reverse complement strand
AAAATAAAGTCGTAAAAGATCTAGGCAAATTCCTTTATAAACATAAAGTGGGAAGGCCCACCTAACTATGACTAATTTCCAGAAGAAGAAAAAGGAAGATTGATTTGCCCAGTTCCAGAAGTTTGATGATATTTTTTGTTGGGGATGTTTTAGAGAAACAGTCACCCTCATATCATTTGTGTTTTACTTTTATTTATGGTGTTTTTGACAGACAGAAGTTTTTCATTTTTATGCAATCAAATTTAAATTTTTCTTTATGGTTTCTTTTTTTGATGTTATATTTGCCCATATTATGTTTTGACTTTTATTTCATAGGTTCACTTTATGTTTTGTATTTAATTTTTTAAGTGATCTGCATTTTTAAATTTTAGTGATGGTGTGACATAGGCCGAATCATTAAAAAATTTTTTTCCTTTGGGACTTAGACTGCACCCCTTAAATGATTTGGATGCCATCTTTATAAGGTATGAAATACTTCCAAAATACTCCTGGATTTATTTCTGTTACACTCATTAGGGCCACAGATTTTTAGTTACTGTTATTTTAATATCTGGTAGAGCAAATGTCCCATTCTTTTCTCTCTCTTATTTTTTTCCTTCTCAATACTTACTTGGCTTTGTCACCCATTTATTCCTCAGTGTGAATATCTGGGTCACTTCTTTTAAGATCTATAAAAGCCTCCCACTGGCTCATTAACTCAATGAGGCAGAGCCTCAGTGTTAAAATGTGATAGTTGAGTTCTTCCCTCAGAAGACGTGAAAACTCACTTTAGATAACGTCAGCATAAAAAGAACTTGCTGGAATGGCGAACACACCCACGAAAAGATGCTCAGCATCACTAATCACGAGGGAAATGCAAGTCAAAACCACAATGAGATACCACCTCACGCCTGTCAGAATGGGGACCATCAACAAGACAGCCAGAGGTGAGGGTGTGGGGAAATGAAACCCCTGTGAACCGTTGTTTGAGTGCAAACTGGAGCAGCCACCATGGAAAACAGCATGGAGATTCCTCAAAAAAATTAAAGATAGAAATACTGTATAACCCGGCAATTCCGCTTCTGGGTATTTATCTAAAGAAAATGGAAACGGTAATTTGAAAAGATGTATGCACTCCTGTGTTCACTGCACCATTGCTGACAGTAGGCAAGATACGGAAGCGACCGAGGTGTCCGTCAATGGATGCGTGGATAAAGAAGATGCAGCGTGCGCATTGCCTCGTAAGAGAATATTACTCAGCTAGAAAAAAAATGAAATCTTGCCATTCGAAACAACATGATGGAATAAGTTGGACAAAGAAAGACAAATAGCACATGATTGATTTCACTTACATGTGGAATCTGAAAGACAAAACAAACGAATAATCAAAATGAAATGAAAACAAACTCATAAATACAGAGAACAAACTGAGGGTGCCAGAGGCCAGAGGGGTGGAAGGGGAAAGGGATTAAGAAGTGCAAACTTCCGGTTATAAATAAGCTATAGAGTGAGTGACAGGGATGTCATACGCGGCTTAGGGGAGGTAGTCAGTAATTGCATAGCTACGTAAGGCGACAGGCGGGTGCTAGACTTATGGTGATCACTTTGTGAGGTATATGATTGTCGAATCACTGTGTTGTACAGCTGAAACTAACACAATATGGCATGTCGACTATAATTAAAAATAAATTTAAAAAAACTATAATGGTGGGTACATGACACTAGGCATTTATCAAAACCCGTAAAACTCTATAACACGAAGAGTGAACCCTAATGTAAACTATAGGCTTTAGGTAATAATAATATGTCAATAATGGTTCATCCGCTGTAACAAATATATGTTGATGGAAGCTGTTAATAAGGGAAAATGTGGGGGAGGGTAGGATGGGAGAAGGTGTATGGAAACTCTTCTGCACAATTTTTCTATACACCAAAAACCACTTTAAAAAAAGAACTTACTGGAAAGGTCTGTGATACTTATAGAATCAAAGAAAAAGGTAAAGAACCAGTTTTCGGAAAGGAGGCGGGAATTAGGGAGGCTCTGGGGACGCAGGTATGTGAACCAACGAAGGCCCTTGTCGGTCCCGCCATCTGAAGAGTCGGCGGAAGCAGTTTCAGTCCTTTGGAGCCTCAGTCAGCCTCAAATCCCCAGGCGAGTCGGCCTACGGTGGTGGGCGTGGCTGGGGGAGGCCTGGGGGGGGTGGGGGGAAGGCCTCCCGGAGGTGATGTTAGATGCCCGAAGGACACCGAGGGCCCGTCACCAGACAAGAGCAAGAGCAGTGATGGCCACTGCGTAAGTCATTCCGGCCGGGAAGATCGACGTCGAATGAGATCCATTCGATCCGGGCTTTCCCCAAATGGATTTTTTCAAAGAGGTCCTACGGATTTTCTTACTAAATGGACACAGTTTGGGTTGTAGCTCATAATTCTCAACGGGATCTTTTAAAAACTAAAATTTCCAATTGGCCGTTGCTAGGATCTAGGAAAGATCAGTCAATATTTTAATTCTTTTGACAGATGAAAAGGCTATTACAGAAAGTTGGATGCAGTTTGAAAATTTTTAAATAGCAACTAGGAACGAATGAGAAGCCCAGTATTTTTGTCTGTCTGCCCAGGCTGGACACACACATGAGGCTCCACGCTGGGGGAGCAGAGCAGCGAGTGTGAGGGGGCTGGGGGGACCCACGAGGGTGGGGATTTGAAGAAAGAGAAATAGGTCTGATTTCCTGTTTTAAAAAGAGGAGTAGATGAAAATAAAACGCAAATAAATATTACGTAGAAGCAGGTAAAACCAGACCCTGCAAGATTTAGAAGGAAATCTGGCAAATTTGATGTTATAGTTGCTAGAACCATAGGACGATATTTTTAAAAAGTAGGACTTAGCTGTCAGAAAAAACATATGAACAGCAAACTGAACTGATACTTTCTTATGAAAGAAACAAGTATTTCTACTCTATCAGTCATGTGACATCAAGAATTTAATCAGATAAATAAAGATTTGAGATTTTAAAAGCAGGCTGTTTGAATGGAATAGTATCACCTAGACTATTTTCATGGTTTCAAAGTGTCATGCAATTTATTTTTGATTTTCCATAAATGTTATTCATTTAAAATCGATCATCTGAATTTCCTTATAATTCAACTAAATTTATATTTTAAATTACTTTAATATTTTCCAAAGCAGCATCTTAGAAATACCAATATCTGACTCGTTGGTTAGAAACCCTTCTTCTCGAGAGCAGAAGACACTGAGCCGAGAGTCGGCCTTCTCCCCCAGACCCGCGAGGCGCACCCGGCAAAGCACGGCGAAGCACCGGAAAGGGAGCGATCGGAAGAGAAGCAGACGCGGGCTGCGTTAAGCTGGAATTAGTAATAATTTGTTCGGGGCTGTGTTGACGTTTGTCTGCTTCACAAGCTCTTACTCACAGAGTAAGGAGTTTAAAGACGACAGTGGATTTACATGATATCGTCTAAAAATAAACTATTTTAAAACACAATAGTTTAGAAGGTCCGCACATATAAATAGAACCGGTATATTAAAAAATTTGCTTTTTGATCTACACTTTAAAGCAGGTACTGTGTAATACCTCATTGATAAAATTTGGGTGGTGGTAGATACTTCAAAGGAACAAACTATACCTGTCAAATCTAGGCTTTCCACTAATTGAAAATAGCTTTTTGAAGAATTGGTGTGGAATATTATGGCCTCATTGGATATGTCAGGTCTTAAAAATACTTAAACAGTTGGGACTTAGAAGCAGGATAGCCTCTATTCTCACGTGCTGGCCAAGCGACTGCTGAATACTTGGCCCATGGGAGGCGTTCAATGGTTGTTGGATAAATAGATGAGCCAAGAGAGACCCTCTGATTCCAGAGAGGCTGACACTCTTGCACTGATGGGCGTGCAAGGTGGTCTCAGAGCAGAAACGCCCCATTGCAAGTGACCAGACTGGACCGGGAGTGACGCCGACGGCTTGTAGAAAGACGCGGTGGCCGTTCGTGGTCACGAGGATGAAATATGATGTTCTCTCGGTCAGAGACATCTGCCAAGGGGCGTCTCCAGGACGCAGAGCCCGCCTCTGACAGGAGGAGCCCCAGGAAGCCTCCCCAGAGAGCAGGTCCCCTGCGGCGACTTGCCCAGGCCACTCGCCCGCCTCTCCACCCGGCTGGCAGGGCCCCAGCACCCTCTGTTCTTCCCACTTTTGAGACTTTGACCTCTGTGTCTCTAGCCAGTTCGAGGCACTCGGCCGCCCGCATTACTGACAATTTCTGTTGAAAGCTAAGCCATGTGGTGAGGGGCTTGGCCAGGTGAACGGTGAATGTGGAGGCTGCAGAATCCTCTCTTAGATCTAAGATGCCCGTTGGGCACCACCGGCCCTCGGCCCTCGGCCCTCGGCCTTGCACGCGGCTGACCTCGCCTCCCACTCGCTCTGACTTCTCTCGGGCTGTTGTCCAACTCATTTCCCTAGAGTTCCAGCACCGTCCTTACAAAACTAACCAAGACATCCCGTTTCACGAAAAATGAGTGACTTTGCCCTGTACTGTCTGGCTG
>NW_011889293.1:99052-103049 GCF_000151845.1 Pteropus vampyrus | reverse complement strand
TTCAAAGGAACAAACTACACCTGTCAAATCTAGGCTTTCCACTAATTGAAAATAGCTTTTTGAAGAATTGGTGTGGAATATTATGGCCTCATTGGATATGTCAGGTCTTAAAAATACTTAAACAGTTGGGACTTAGAAGCAGGATAGCCTCTATTCTCACGTGCTAGCCAAGCGACTGCTGAATACTTGGCCCATGGGAGGCGTTCAATGGTTGTTGGATAAATAGATGAGCCGAGAGAGACCCTCTGATTCCAGAGAGGCTGACACTCTTGCACTGATGGGCGTGCAAGGTGTTCTCAGAGCAGAAACGCCCCATTGCAAGTGACCAGACTGGACCGGGAGTGACGCCGACGGCTTGTAGAAAGACGCGGTGGCCGTTCGTGGTCACGAGGATGAAATATGATGTTCTCTCGGTCAGAGACATCTGCCAAGGGGTGTCTCCAGGACGCAGAGCCCGCCTCTGACAGGAGGAGCCCCAGGAAGCCTCCCCAGAGAGCAGGTCCCCTGCGGCGACTTGCCCAGGCCACTCGCCCGCCTCTCCACCGGGCTGGCAGGGCCCCAGCACCCTCTGTTCTTCCCACTTTTGAGACTTTGACCTCTGTGTCTCTAGCCAGTTCGAGGCACTCAGCCGCCCGCATTACTGACAATTTCTGTTGAAAGCTAAGCCATGTGGTGAGGGGCTCGGCCAGGTGAACGGTGAATGTGGAGGCTGCAGAATCCTCTCTTGGATCTAAGATGCCCGTTGGGCACCACCGACCCTCGGCCCTCGGCCCTCGGCCTTGCACGCGGCTGACCTCGCCTCCCACTCGCTCTGACTTCTCTCGGGCTGTTGTCCAACTCATTTCCCTAGAGTTCCAGCACCGTCCTTACAAAACTAACCAAGACATCCCGTTTCACGAAAAATGAGTGACTTTGCCCTGTACTGTCTGGCTGAATAGCAAGGTGATAAAACACTAAATTGACCAGATTTACCACTCCGCTCATACTGCATGAAATTCCCAAACTACAGTGCATTTCTTCTTTAGAAAATATTCTATTTACCAGTATTACATTTACCTATCATCTTTGAAATCTAAATCTATATTCTGATTTTACAGTAGAAAGAGTAGAATGGACCCATTTCTATTTCCTGTTTATAACGTGGTGCTGATATCTGTAGCCATCTTAACAGCACAAGAAAAGAAATTCACCAATATGAGATACGTAAGGAGTTAATTTTATAATGGCTCTGGAATATTTTAATCAAAGATAACTACTTAATTCAATTAAAAACAAATGACTTTATAGAAATTGGTCTATTACTTTTTTTCATGAAAAGATAATTGGAAAATAATAACAGAATGAGTTTAATGCTAAATAATTGGAGATACACCAATATCTATTTAAATTTATGGATCAAATTATTATTTGCAGAAGTGAAATGTATGGCAGTCAAAATATGATATTAACCTTTGATTTAGAATTGAGAAACATCCTATATGGTAAATGCTAAATCTAAAAATTTAGGTTTTTTTTTTTTAATCACTAAAATAAAACACTGGTGGAATATTTAACTTTAATCACCAACATACCAATAAGCTACTTAGAAAATCGGCTGTGGTTTTAAGGGAAAGTAGGAAAATTTGCACCGCTAAAAAAATTAAGGAATTATTTCTATTTAGCTTACACCTAGAATGGAAATACTGAGAATTCAGGTGGAACACCTTGTTAGGTTAATAATAATAATAACAGCTGACTTATGTATGCTTCTTACACATCAGTGACTACTCTAAATCACTTATATCTATTAACTCATTTAATTCTCACGACACGCAAAGTAGGAATTAACATTATCACTTAATTTCATTCTGTGCTTGGAGACTATTTATTCACAGTTTTTCCGACTACTAAAAAAAATACCCACGGACCAAAGAGTGTCCTTCTCGGCTGCCCGGGACGTAGAGGTGGCTGCGGCCCTCTCCCGTGGAAGGGAAGCCTGAATGCCCCTGACTGGCTCCCCGAAACACTGGGACTGCCCGCCTCGGGCCCGCTTACTCACGGAAAAGGCTGCGGGCCAGCTGGGTCCTGTGCATGGAAGTACAGGGCCAGCGTGAAGCCCCGGGCAGCTTCCTCGCGAGCTTATCGGGATGCCCGGAAGCCCTGTGGTCAGTCAGGAAATTATCTGCACTAGATCCTGTTAGAGTCCACTCAGTCACACAGGCCTGCAGGACTTCCTTCCTTCCTTCTTCCATTCATCCATTCTGCACCCATTTATTGGGAGCCTGCTCGTCACTTTGTGCAGAAGATACACAGACACACAGTTAATAGTACGGATCCTCAAAGGACTTCTAGTTTAAAAGTAAATCACCCATCCTTAGTGCTTGTCACCATAGAAACGGGGATTCAAAGCTTGGGCTCACTCCATCTGATTAGATGCTGTCGCTTGGCCTGGGGCAGTGGCCATGACTCCCAGCGGTCAGGCCTACGTCACCCCAGGCCTAGATAACTTGCGACAGACTCGTTTCCCAACTGTCTTCTTGCGTCTCCAGATCTTTCCACACGGCTGCCAGGCTCGTTCTCATAAATGCAGCTTCTCCCCTTGTCAGTTTCATGCTTTTTTAAAAGCCTGCAGCAACCCCCCCTCCCCCCACCATTTGTCTAGGGTCATCCGCAGTTTCTCATCACCTACTCTGACCCCCCATTTGTCCGCCTGGGGCGTGCCTTGCGTAGTCCTGCCTCTGCCTGTTGCACCCACACTCCCCTGACCTCGCACGCTCCGTGTCTCCCAGCCGGCCCCATGTGTCTGTCTGTCCAGGCCCAGCCCGAATCCTGGGCAGCTTTTCCCAGCCCTCCCCCCACCCCCCCTGCGCTCTCTCTCTTGCCCCTGAATGACCTCAGCCAGCACTGTGTGCACCGGTCAGGGTCCCACGCAGCTGCTGGTTTCCTGCAGCCTCTGGCCCCAGCGGCGGAGGGCGGCTCAGCGAGCCGAGGGCCTCTGGGTGCCGAGGAAATGCGGAGAAAGCCCGCTCCGCGGTGGAAGCCCCCCTCCCCAAACGCGGGGCCTTGGGAGGCACTTCCTTTCACTAAGCCCAGGGACAGAGAATTTCCAGGGGCCTAGCCGTGCTTAATTAGGACGCGAAGTGTCTGGACGTGAAAACACTGCATTCCGCGGAGATCGCAGGCAGGAGCTGAGTTCTTGGCAATTCGGTTTGGAATATCGCACTGCCTGGGACCTTGGGCATAATGTGGGACCAGCGGTTTCATTCCCTAGATTGCCGCTCCCTCGACTCTAAAACAGAGGGGAAGAACGCCTGCGAAGGGGCTGGGAGGTTAATTCGGGTTGTTCCTCTAGGCAGGAAAAACGCTTTTGAAGAGGCAAAATGTTTACATTAACGAAAAACTCACGATAATGGCGTATTAGTATTACAGATGAAGTCACAACATGGCTTTCTCTAGGTGTTTGGTTTTTTTTTTTTTGTTTCAAAGTAACCTCAGCCTTATTTATCTGTGTTAGCAGTGCCCCTTATTTGAAAATATGTAAATCCACTTAAATTAATTTCCTGTAATACCACGCAAAACAGTAATCATATTAGTGCCATTCATAATGTACTAATAACATTATCATAATGGCATTCAAATATGAAATTGCTAGGTAATAGGCTTTTCATGAATTGTTTCAGTGAGAATGTCACTTTTAACCTTCCTCTTTAGTTCCAGATATGGCCAGAAAAAATTATGTGTCTAACGTGAGAAAGTTTCCCACAGGTTTTTTTTTTTTTTTTTTTTTTGCCTGTTTAGGGGAAACTGTGGAAGAGCTTTCGTGATCCAAATGAGAAGGGTTCACGATTGTAACATATTTCTAAGTATAATGACGCTTTCTCCGAGTGGGGTTCTGCTCCGGCACATAGTGTGCTGAGCACAGAGCAGACTGCCGGGGATGGAGGGGGGGACATGACCTTTCACAGCAGGTGGCAAGTCCCTAGGGACAGCTCTTGCCAGCCTTCTCTCCCTCTCCCTC